>NC_066623.1:12261407-12561407 GCF_025201925.1 Gopherus flavomarginatus
CTGCAGAGGTCTCTTAAGAAGGGACATGACCATCTTCAAATTCACTCCCTTCTCAGTGGTCTGAAATAGTTTGAATCTGTTGACCATTAGGAGGTCTCGACAATTCCATCTCTTAGAACAAGCAATAGGAAAGGGCTGAGACTGTAAGGTTAAGGTTTTTGTAGGATGGGTGAATTGGCTACTCTCTGTGTTACAGGTTGTGGTTTAAATTATTTGTCAAGGGTCCTAAATTCTAGAATAGATGTCTGTTCGGCACTTTATACTGACATTCATTTTTGGGAAGGCAATATTAAGTTGTGTGAAATTTCAAAATGTTGTGATCTATTACGGTTTAGTATTGCAACTTACTATTGTAAGTATAGGTAAACCAAGCCATTTATGAATATTTAAAACACAGTCTTATACTCATGGTATCCCAAGGTTTTTACAAAGCAACAAAAATGGACACTGATAGCAGAATGACCTGCGTAAGTATTAGTAATTATTTACTAAGCAATTAGCTCACACAAGATTAATCATTATATTTAAAATGAGAGAAAGGGATTTGCCCATCTCCTCTCAAAATGTGCCAGGAAAGTAGTGGTTTAAAGTATCATTGCAACATACACAATGAACGGTAAATGTTGTCAGCAAGCATATTATTTTCAAATTCAAAAAAGTCACATCTTAAAATATTACAGTTAAATAACTGAATTTAGAATCATGGAAACTAGAGCTAAAAAAATCTAATGGGTGATCTAGTCCAGGTACTCTAATCCAGGATGGATCCCCTTAATACACTGTCTGGCATTTTCTGCAGATCAGTTTAGAATGACTTCTTGAAAGTTCACTGTTTTCAATTACATACTTACCTAAGAAAGCCCAACCACTCATTTATTCCTATGGCCTATAATTAATCTACTATTCCTTTGAAAAGGAACATTAGAATTTTAAACTATGGATCAAGTATTAGTTGACCTTCCCTTACAATGTAGGCTGACAAAGACATCAGCTAAGCAGTCACTTAATTGTAATTAACCAGTACAGATATATAAAACAAGGGATACAGTTTCCTATTGATGAACAGGAAGTTAGGCATGTAAATAAATCCTCACATTTCAAAGTCTTCCACCTTGACTTTTGCCCTACATTTAAACAGTTATTAGTAAGTGAATTCAGTGACCTTGAAAATGAAGGCCTAAGGTTCAGTTCACACTGAGGGGAAAAATTCTGTTAGCTCGAACATCTCACGCACATCATCTGTGGATGAAACCACACAACAGTGACCGCAGATAAGTACTGTATATACTTGTTCATTAGCCCGTTTATTTATAAGCTGACCCCCCCCAAATGGATAGGTAAAAATAGCAAAAACTGCATGACCCTTTCATAAGCCGACCCTGTATTTCAGGGGTTGGAAAACTTTTGGCTCTCGGCCTGTCAGGGTAAGCTGCAGGCAGGTCATGACGTTTTGTTTACTTGGCACATCTGCAGGCATGGAGCCCCTCAGCTCCCTGTGGCGGCGGTTCGCCGTTCCAAGCCAATGGGAGCTGGGAATGGCGAACCACGGCCACAGACAGCTGAGGGGCTCCATGCCTGCAGATGCCCAGGTAAACAAAACAACAATGTATTAGATATTCAATTCAATGATTCCATAGAGTTTAAAATCATCACATTTTGGTGAAGACCCATCTATAAGCTGACCCCACTCTTTGATACGTCCCTTTTTTACCGAAAATATTCAGCTTATGAACAAGTACATACGGTACTGCATGGATGGAGGGAAATGCTTCACAACACAAAAGAACTACTAATGTCCTCTTCTGATCAGATACTTCCAATGGTAGTATGACTAAATGTTCACAAGGCACAAGATCAAGACAACAGAACTCATTTTACTCAAGGGTTTAACAGGATTTGAATTAAGGTCCTGACAATTTAAAGACTAGTGCATTAATCCATAATAATAGGTGTCTTTCATTTCACTACGTTAAAATGAAAGGGGGCCATATTGACATCAATTAGTCACTTAATCCTGTTTGTAAAGTACATTCTGTATTAGCTGGGCCCATTCTAAACCATTCTCACAAAAGTTTAATTTAAAATCTTTTAATTTGATCTTTTCTGAGTACTGATCTTACCTTTGGAAAATATTTGGACAGTCCCATATATGCAAGTTGTAGAGTAAGAAATGGTGCAAATATTGACTGTGAAGATTGAAGAGAAAACATAAAAATTAGTTAGACAAACAAGGATAATTGAGGAATCACATGAACTTATTCTTCCAAGGAAAATGCCATGTGTGTGTAATAAAATTTCAGTCACTGCACTGCAAAATAATTCATGGAAAATAACAATTTTTATGAACACTGGTTGCCTAAATAGATAAATTTAACCACTAAGGAGGAATAGCTGCATAAATTCTCTTAGGCTCTGACCCTAAAAGGAGATAGACATAGGAGGCCTTACAGACTTACCAAAGATCGTTGCCACAGTTACAACATCAATGTTGTCTAAAGTCAACCCAATTACTCAGAAGATGGTACTCTGTGCTACTACATACTTCTAGATGAGATTCCATCTGGAGACACGAGCAGATGCTTGAAGCATTCTGGTGCTAATGTTCTTAGTCTATAGGAAACGAGGTTATAGTTTGCACTTCTCTCAACTGCTACCTAGTGGCTGCATTACCCAGACAGTGCAGGTTCTGAGATGACTGTCTGCCTCAAGGTGGTAATGACGGCTCAGGGCTTATATAAGAGAAAAAGTTCCCCACTCATCTAGTCACCATCTACAGACAAGGGTCATGATAAATTTCATGTTATCTCTAGAAGAGAACTACTGTGGGATTTGCAGCAACAAATATTTTTCTGAACTCACCAAATGCTTGCACACAAAAGCCCTAACTCCTATGGCAAGAAGCGCACATCCCACCAATCTAAAAATGCGAAAAGAATCAAATTCCTCCACTGCATTCCCATTCTCTTGACTAGGCTTCTCATTTATCAGCTGGTTTCTTAGCTTCATAGCTTCATCAAATCTTGATAAGTATTGATCTAATCCATGCCGAGGTGCTCTCTGTGAAGCTTCTGATGTCAGATCCCCTCTGCTACGATGCCGGAGCTCACTGGTGCCATTGTTACCGAGCTCGGGAGTTTTACTGAACAAGTCCTTCTTATCTCCCTTGAGCTCTATAATGCCACTTGTGTGGTCAGATGTTCCTGCCAAATTACAGACAGAATCACCAAGCACAATTCGCTTTGAAACTGCAGGAATAGGGAGGGAGTTCGATTTCTCTTGCTCATGTTGAAGTTTTGATTCTGTGTGACTTTCATCATCTGAAGAGGAGAAACAAAATGTGAAGCATGTTATTCCCACTGAATATTTAGATCAGCTTCTCAGTCTGCTGGATTTTGGGCATCAGGTTGATGTATTAAATCATTTTTGTGAAACCACAGTTTCAAAATTGGTAACAAACACGTTCAAGCTTTTCTTCACAGCATTTTATAAACAGTAATTAACTAATCTTCCTAAACCCCCTGAGAAGTAAATGACTATCAGCAGTCCCATTTTACAGATGAGAAACTGAGGCAGTGGTTAAGTGACTTGCCCTAAGCAACAGAAGGCCTCTGTGTTAGAGCTAGGATTAGAATTCAGGTGTTCCTGATGCCTGCTTCTATGCTCAGACCATTACACCATGTCTCCTGGTGGAAAACAATAAAAAGCATAGCATAAAGCCAACTTCGGCATCAAGACAAAAATCTGTTATCTTGACAGTGACTTCATAAGAGCCATACTTTTTTTTTTATTTTAATATATACACTTGCAATGGGCTTTAAGAAGCTCAATGACTCCCCTCTACCACCATACTGACTTCCACAGGTGCGTATGACACTTTCCAAAATACAAAATATACATTAAAACCCAGCAATAAAGAGTTTATAAAAATTGTAGCAGATGTTGTACAGACAATTGAAGAATGTAGTCTAAGTGTCAGCACAGCACAGTCACTCAGCAATGTAAAGTAAAAGCACTGGGTTTGAGGAGAGATTTGAAGAATGACATCTGGAACACAGGAAGCAAGGGGTTATTTCAAGCAAAGGGAGCAGTGTAAAAGAAACATAGAATACAGAGTAAGTGAAGCAGACAGAAGGACCATTAAGAACCATACGCAACCTAGAAGGCATGGAAGGAAAGAAGCCAAGATGCAGTCAATTGTGGAGCTGCAGAGTGCTAAATGAGGACAATGACCTTTCATTTGGTGGGCAAAGAGAAAATGCAATAAAAGGATATTCCAGTCATGGGTATTAAACCAGAAAAAAAACCTTTAAGAGTAGTATTTTTCATAATCAAAATTTAGCTTATTAATTAGAATGATTTATGAAAGTCAGCAAAAGTTGGAGACAAATACAAACTGGATTGTTTAAGTGAAGCAAACTGCAATAAGAGCTCTTCAAGGCTCCCGCTAAAGTCCTAGGGTGGCAAAACAACAGGTGGAAAGGTTCCAAACAAGGACTGTGACTCTCTGCCTGTGCTGACACTTGGGCCGCATTCTTCAATTGTCTGTAAAACATCTGCTATCTTCTTTAATGTCAATGTCAAGAAGGGGTTACTCCTTATAAAAGGCAAAGGGAATAAAGAATACTGTTAAAATGAAAGCCTTACTTACAACTATACATTTCTAATGCTTTAACTGTTTTTGTTTTTCTGTGTCTTTAATAAAATATTAAAGAGATTGAGATGGTGGCTACTATAATGGGAATAAACCAGTGATAATTTCACACAAAACCCCAAACACAACATTAAACAGATTAAGTGTGAACAGTGAAGAAGAGTTTTATCAGCATTCCTTCGTTGGGCCCAAGGAGTCCCCTAATCAACACAACAGGACACAATCCTGCCTACTCCTGTACAAGCAGAAAAATCCATTAAAGTCAATGGCAATTCTGTGCATAGAGTGCTTGCAAGATCAGACCCTTCAATTGTAAATTATTTTTAGGTGGCAGGAGGAGGACACAGACACACACACACACACACATTATTTTATGTGTATACAGAGTTATATACATCTATGGTGCTTTATAGATAATAACAACCCTAATACACTAAAGGGCCATGAAAAGAAGTTTAATGTGATTCCAAATATAAGAAACACAGAAGAAAAGAATATGGCCACAAGCAGCAAATCTCAGTAACACAGTAAGTTGCAGGGTGCAGAAGTCCCTAAACTATTTTACAGAGGGCAGACAATGCCGAGGCCAGTGAAAAGATCTCCAGATACCATCCCTCACCCACTGAAGGAAATCACACAGGCATCTGCATGCCGCACTGAGGTGTGTTCCTGCACAGCAAAGTGGACTCCTCCAACCCCTGCAGTATTTACGGGTGCGAGTTAGCTAGTATCATGTAAAAGCATGGGCAGAAGAGGAGTGAGGATGTAACTGCCACAAAAATACCCCATCGCCGATAGCAGAGTCATGCTCCCACCCATCTTGGTGGGGAAGTGTTTTCCCTGCTCCCGGAAAGCAGGAAGATGCCATCACTATACAGCCCGGAGCCCCTCGCCCTGCCTAGAAGCAGGGTAACAAGAGCACGGCTGCTGTGTCATACACCCCCAAAGCTGAGGGGCTAGCCACTGCCCCGCCTGCCCCTTTAACGGGAGGCGTATCCCCAGCAACCTCCAGCCCAGACTGGCTCCCTTCAGTGGCAGCGGTCCCCCCAGCCCCTTCCTCAGTGTCTTCCTGGAGGCCGCAGCCCCTCACCGTTGGCCTCCTGCCGGGCTAGGGCACCCGCCCCCCAGTGCCTCCCCGCCTCTTACCCTTCACCCCGCCCGGCCGGTGGAAGCCCATGATGCGGTTGAGCCTCTCCTCCGAGTTCATCAGCAGCTTCCTCCGCCGGAGCTCGGCCCGGCGCTGCGACACTGAGAGCACTGGGGGGACGCCCACGGGGCCAGGAGCCGACCCGGCCCCGCCGCCATCCACCACGGCCAGCGCCTCCGGCTCCATCCGCAGCAGAACCAGCACAAGCGCCTCCGCCCCCCACAAAACAATGGGACCTGCCAGGCCTCTCCACCTCCCTCACGCCTAGTGCGCCGGCGTGACCCCCGCCGCCATCCTAGAACCGCCTCCAACTGCTGAAGCAATAAGCGCCATCTTGGATGAGGGCAGAGGCCAAGGGAACTGGGAGTGACGTCCCGCCCCTAAACCGCCCCAACTCCGCGCCTTTGCGGACTTGATGCCCATAGTAAAGATGGCGTCTCCGGCCTCGGGATTCCCACACAAAGAGGGAGCGTGAGGGGAGGCGTGTCGCAGCAGCTCTCACCAGCTAGGTGGCAGGAGGGCCGGGTGACGCTGCCCGAGTGCACCACGCGGCTGAGGGGAAGGCCCTGGGTGGTTAGAGCCGGAGCAGCCACCTGCCTGCCGCGGAGGAAACGGCTCCCCAGGGGGAGGGGTCAGACACCGCGAACGCCCCCCACCGGCCGGGGGGACAGGCGCTTTCATACCACAGGCCCGTTGCGCCCCGGTCAGCGAGCCAACAGCCTGGCCGCGCGACCTGCCGCGGGCTCTGCCTAGCGGTGCGCGGCGCGGCCAGCGGGGGGTGAAGGCAGAGCGGCCCGGCCTGGGCAAAGGCTCCCAGGATTGTCCCGCGGCTGAGGTGTCTGCCTAGGGGCCAAGGTCATCGCCACGGCCCGGTCTGTGTGCCTCGGAGGTGGCACCTGTAGAGTCCCCCCCCCCCCCCCCCGCCAGACACAGGGCGCCTGCAGGGCCGGCGTGAGGAAGTGCGGGGCGCAAGTCGAACATTTTCGGGGGGGCCCTGGCAGGGATGACTAAAAAAAAAAAGTGTAAAAAAAAGCGTTTCATTTCTTCCATGTAATATTCACTTTCCGTAACTATATAAATAATAACATTGTATATTATGTACATTGCATCATATGTGCTGTTGATTGGTTATTAAAGATTGCTATTTCACATGTAGGTCCCACCACTCCCTGGGGGCGTGCACATGTGTGGGTCCCCGCTGCCCCCTGCCCCCCTCATTGAAGCAGGTGTGCAGGTTACTGGCCTGGGAACTGCAGGGCAGCAGTGGACATGGGGCTGGCTGGAGGCAGGGCAGGCGCTGACTGGAGGTAGGGTCTGGCTGCAGGCAGGGAAAGGGGCGCGGGGCTGGCTGGAGACGCGGGTGTGGGGTGGGCTGGCTTCAGGCAGGGCCGCAGGGGGATGCAGCAGGGATTGGCAGGGCTGGAGACAGAGAAGTGCAGAACTGGCTGGCTTCAGGCAGGGGAGTGCAGCGGGGTTGGCTGGAGACAGGACAGGGGGTTTGGGGCTGGGTGTGGGCAGGGTGTGCAGGGCTGGTGCAGGCAGGGGTGTGTGGGGGCTGGCTGGCTGGCTTTGGGCAGGGCCACGAGTGTATGGCAGGGGGTGGCTGGAGACAGGGCAGGGGGTGTGGCAGGGGCTGGCTGGGGGCACGGAGTGAAGACCTGGCTGGGGGCAGGGCAGGGGGTGCCTCAGAGGCAGCTGGAGCCCCGGCCCTTTAAATAGCCCCCAAGCCTCCTGCTATCCCAGGGCTCTGGGGGTTATTTAAAGGGCCGGGACTCCCCTGCTTCTGCCCCACCCCGGACCTTTTAAATAGCGGCGAGAGCCCTGGAGAATACAAGGGGGTGGCGAGGCTCTGGCAGCTATTTAAAGGATGGGGTGGCAGAGGCAGCTGGAGCCCCGGCCCTTTAAATAGCCCCCGGAGCCCCCCTGCTATCCCAGGGCTTTGGGAGCTATTTAAAGGGCCCGGAGCTCCAGCAGGGAGAGCGGGGCTGCGGGGCAGCTTGCCGCGCTCCGGCCGCGGCTCCAGCTGGGAGAGTGGGGCTGCTTGCCGCGCTCCGGCCGCGGCTCCAGCGGGGAGAGTGGGGCTGCTTGCTGTGCTCCAGCCGTGGCTCCAGCCCAAGAGCGGGGCGGGTTGCCGCGTTCCGGCCGGGGCTCCAGCCGGGAGAGCGGGGCGGCTTGCCGCACTCCGGCTGGGAGAGCAGGGCTGTGGGGCGGCTTGCCGCTCTCCGGCCGGGGCTCCGGCTCTCAGCACGGGGCCCGATTCCTGGGAATCGGCTGAATCAGCCTAAAGCCGGCCCTGCCTACCTGTGCATGCCCCCCCCATCAGACACAGAGCACCTAGCTGTGCCCGCCCCCCCCAATCAGACACAGGGCACCTAGCTGTGCCCGCTCCCGCCTCGGTCAGACACAGGGCACCTAGCTGTGCCCGCTCCCCCCCAAATCAGACACAGGGCATCTAGCTGTACCCGCTCCCCCCCCCAGTCAGACACAGGGCACCTAGCTGTGCCTGACCCCTGCCCCCCAAATCAGACACAGGGCACCTAGCTGTGCCCACTCCCCCCTCATCAGACACGGGGCACCTAGCTGTGCCTGGTCCCCATATAAGAAAAAGCCCCCAAAAGCAAGACTGGCCCTATACAATCAGGACAACTGGTCACCCTACCCTCATCAGACACTAGGCACAGCTGGCTGCCTTGTCCCAGCACTCCCCCCCTCATCAGACACAGGGCAGTTAGCTGTGCTTGGTCTGCTCCCCTCATCAGACACAGGGCAGCTCTCTCATTTGACCACCACCAATTCTTTACAAACGGGATCTCACACGCACTCCCATCCTTAATTGTTTGAGGCTCCAGCAGCAATAGCAAGTGACTATCACTATGATAACAAGTACAGAATTGACTTGCACAGGGGAAATCCTCAGACAAGGTTCATTGTTACAAAAACCAAAAGTCAATCGTTCCTGATCTGTCACTGTAAGTCCATGGCTACACTGGCGCTTTGCAGCGCTGCAACTTTCTCCCTCAGGGATGTGAAAAAAACACCCCCCTGAGCGCTGCAAGATACAGCGCTGTAAAGCGTCAGCCTAAACAGTGCCACAGCGCTGGGAGCGCGGCTCCCAGCGCTACAAGCTAAACCCCATCAGGATATGGAGTACGTGCAGCGCTGGGAGAGCAGCGCTGGCGCTGCGACCACTCCCGCGGCAGCGCTTTGAAGTTTCGAGTGTAGCCATACCCACTGTGTGTGCTCGCCTCTGTCCTTCGGGTATGCAATAATTACTGCCCAGGGGCTGGAAAATTACTGAAAAAAGCAAATATCTCTGACTAATAGCTTTCTCTTGTTAATATACCTCACTATATTCTCAGCATCCAACCATAAAGGGCTGATTGTAGCCCAGGGACCTTTGTGTAGGATAGAGGTACTAAATGGCAAAATGCCAATTTAGGTAATTCCACACGGTTTAATTTTCTCCTGTAGATTCAGCTGAAGCAAGCGTTTGTTTGGATTTACTACCCAAAACTCTTGCACAGGGCTACTGTTGAACAATTGCTGTTTCATGCAGATACATCATCAGTTGTTTAGATCATGAAGCACTTTTAGATCCTTTGGCAATAAAAGGCAAGCTACTATTTTACAGTGTTCTGAAAAATGTATTTTTAAAGGAATAGTAAACAAATAAGGAAAATATTGTATGTACCACAGCTTACATTTGAGACATTTCAATTTAACTTGTGTGTGGTTGAGACTTCCGTAATGGAGAATAGTTCTTCCAAGGGTTCATTTCTAACTTCACCATCCAGCAGAAACATTTGCATCCCACTAAAACATGACTATGGGAATCTTACATCTGACTTTAGGATGCACATTCAGAGAGGAACATCTATTTATGGCAATAGTGTAAAGATGGCATACAAAGAAAAATGGTCTTTTACTTACTTGTGTATAGATATCCAGAACACAGCTCCGTGCAGTCTTAGAGCAAATGACCTTGGTAAGTATCTTAAGTATTTCTGGCCAGAAGAAAAAAAAAAACAAACTTAAAATCCAGAGTTAAAATGAGACTGCTGCTGGAAATTGTTGATCATACAAAATCCTAAACCTCCAGAATTTAGCCCGCTGAAATGTCTCAATTAGCTCATTGCTATTCCTATTTTTGGGTCATTTTCTATGGAAAATAGCTACAGCTATTGATAATTTCTATCTGTTAATGTACTTCCCCATTGTACCTTCATATTCAGAAATGAGTTTTTCCTAAGTGCCCCCTATAGGAAGGAGAATGAGATGCTGTTCATTAGAGAGATGACAAAATGAACTTTTTAAAAGTGTAGTAAAATCTAGTCTGGTAAACTATGTATAGCCAGGTGTCCCAAAGTATATTGCAAGAGAGTGAGTTTGTATACAGTTACTGCACTGCTGGTGTTCATACAGACCTCAAAAGGCTGAGTACTTAGAAAACAGCTCTTAGAGAAAAATGCTGACAAGAATTCCAGAGTTACAGCTCTTCTCAAAGTGCCATGGGAGCTTTAGTTCCACCACAGATGTTCAGTATCTCCTGTGAAAGATTGTATCTTATTGCTGTGGCAATTTCCTGTGTTTGCAAAAAGCAGTGGGAACATTAAATATGACCAAGTCCCAGGAAAGAGCTGAAAATCCACCCTACTTTTAACCCCAAAGCAAGAGGGCTAACTAGACCATAGTATTTACACAGTACACTTGACCTAGTTCAAAACTCACACACGTACACGTGGAGATGGGCTTGAAAACTCATGCAGCTAACTCACTAGAGACGGGCCTGAATTGCAAACCTCTCAACTCCCCAGAACTTTAAAAAAAGTCACATCTAGACTTCACAGTGCAGTCCTATCTCTAGTAAATACCTAGCTGAAATACTGCTTTAACCTCATGTTAATGCCCCAAGATGAGAATCTTAATACCAGACTAGGGCATTAGTTGAAGGAAAGAGATCCACATGCAGCTAAAGATTTCATGCAGCAGATAGGAGTAAAATACAGGTCCTGACCATTCTGGAACATGGCAATTCCCATACCAGATCAACCATCTATTTAGTCCAGTATCTTCTCCCTCAGACAGTGACCGGTACCAGATACCTCAGAGGAAGATGTAGTAGATTATGGAATAGACTAGCTTATAGGCAACATTTTTTCCTACTCCTTTGTCGGTTGTAATTATTTCCTTTCGTTACTTTTAAATCTGTTGCCTTTCACACTGAGCATTCCTTTTTCTTCTATTATGAGACAGGAAGATCAGTAGTGTCCCATTTATCTTCTCTACCACCCAAACAGCTGTGTATGTTCTATTTGTGCTATTTTTTTCTCAATAGCCTGACCACATTTGAATACAGCATTCCAAGTGAGAATACCTTTGATTTATATTATGGCTTACTTTCAATGTTACTTTCTACCCTGTTCTTTATACATCCTAAAAGTGGAAACAGCTGCTCAATCCACAGTGAATTGAGTTGTCCAGGACTTGCAACTATTTTTTCTGAATGGTTACAAGTAACTAAGAACTCAGCTGTGTGTATGAGCAATTAAATTTATCCCTTCCTATGTATGTTATCTTTGCATTTGTAAATACTTAAATTTTTCTGCCACCATGCTGCACACTGGAGATGGAGCTACTAATTATGTCCCAAAAACACCTGATTGTCACTCAAATTTTTCTTTGAGTAAAGCATCAAATGCCTGGGTGCAGAAGCCTGTACATCTGATTTTAACTTGTTTGAAGTTTATTATAAATACTGTGCAGTACCAAAGTGGAATTTTGTCAGTGATCACAATTACATAACAGAAATGCTTCCATTTTTTCCTCTTGAAATATGAAGTCTCCCAGTCTTTGTACCATTTACAGATTGACAATTTTAGCAAGTTACAATTTTTTCCTTTAGCTATGCAATTACTGTTACTGAAGTTATTAATGCAACCAATGGAAAAGAAATCACTCAGTGATTGGTCAAATACAGAATCCCACTTCTGTTTATTAAAGGACTGATGGACTTTTGTGAGCACTTTCAATTAGTTTTATTGAGTAGCCAAATCTTTTAAATTAGCACAGATAAAATAAGCATTTGCATGTGTTACAAATGACTTTTTACAGGAATAAAACAGTGAAAATTACAAACTGTAAAAAGAAGGACAAGTAAATCCTGTCTCATATTCAGAAGGGGCAAGATTTATAACTTCATGCTGAAGATCTGTGTCCGAGTTTCAGAAAACAAGGATTTAATATTACAATATTATACACTACTTTACAAAATTAAATTCATAAGGATTACATCCCTAATAGTGAACAAAAGCTTAAAATCACATTTGATGGTCCCTTATATAACAGCCATTCTGCATCTTTGATTATAAATTGTTAAGAAATTAACTCTGAATAAAAGAAATGTAAATCTTATTCTAGTTATTGCAAAATAGTCTATTTAGACTGAGACTCAAATATATTAAATTATAAAAGAAAATGTATACAAATTAAAATGGATGGTACTGATGTTGACTGAATTAAAAAAATTAATGTGTCAAACAAATAGTTAAACCTCAGAAACTAGAAAAAATAGAGTATATGCGCTGTGGTAGGGTTGTCGCACTAAGACAGAACAACCAGGACCACCCTTGCCTGTTTAAGATCTTTAAACAAACAAGTTATCCTTGACATTTCTAATACAGTGAGAAGTGTGGCATAGGCAGTTTACACACTGGTGTGCTCTGCAATGATGTAAGAGTAATACAAATTGAAGCAGCATGTTTTGTTCACCCCTGCATGGAATTAAACTACACATTCAATATTGCAGAATATTTCTTAAATACAATCTGGACATTCCAAAAGCATTCTACTTCAAATGGGTTCATTTGCTCGCTCGTTCATAAGTTTTCACAGAGAAAACTATTAGAGATCCTAACTTGAAATGTTGTTAGTTACTGTATTGGCATGTAGACTGACATTCATAACTGTTATCCTGGTGTACATAAAGCAAGTGATGCTCTCTCTGAAACAAACACTATATTTAAAAATGTAAGTTTATGGAATATAAATGGTGAAGTATACGGTAATAGTAAGAAAAAACAAAGGCTTTGGGTCTGTTGTGAGATGCATGGATGATTTCCAACATCCTAGTGGGTACATTTTATCATCACGTGCCTGGAGTGAGATACTGATTGACTGATTCTCATTTAAGAAATAAAAAAAATTAGGATTTAAATGTGAGTGAAGCCAGAAATAAAGTAATTGAGTAAATTTTAAAACATAATTTTTCCCTCTGTGCTTACTATATTTTCATGTTGACTGAAGATAATGCACAATCTTATAAAAAAACTTTTGGGAAATAGATTTCCACTAGTTATAGAGACACAGCAGGGAGGGTGTTTAAATAATCTTTGGGAGAAGTAAATCTGTTCCAAAATGCTCCTTTGAAAAAATCACAAAAATCAGCACAAATGTTACTGGCTTTTTTGTGCTCAAATTGCACAAGATGTTTCTATGAAGAAACAGCTGCTTCTCCCCTGCATTGAGGTAACTCCTGTCCGTCAATTATACTGTAACTGGAGCAGGAGCAGAAGCAGACAAATGGCTGCAGAAACTGTGATCCTACCGGATCCTGTTAAACCTTCTTTGCAAAACCTTCACAAGTTTACTAGTCTAGGCACAATATCTACTTGCCTACCTTTATAGTAAACATTTCACTCAATGAAAAGTTACTTGACCCCAACAAGGAGATTTTTGCAAGTCTGCTATAAATGTATGAGCATTAATATGAACTAAAAGCAGAATAAAAGTAGAAAACATTTTTTCCACATCACACTTCTTCCATGAGCATATAAGGGGCAGAAATTGACTAGTAACATAAAGAGAAACAGCCTGTCATCTACTGATTGTTCCCAACTGAGGTACTTTAATTCCTATGTACTTCACACATCTTACACTTAAGAATACCAGCTTTCTAGAAATCCAATTTCCATGTTTCATTTGTAGCACTTGCAGGTCTGTCAGTTAAATTAAAACATGTATATTGTGTGCACACATGGCCCTGGAATTAGGCTTGTTACATAGCTTCAATAAAAACGGTTTAGGAGAACTTTAAATATATTCACTGAACTATAAAACACTTCCTACCAATACGTTTTTTCTATTTATTTCAAGAGCAAAATTATTACTTCTGCTTGGATTCAGTTTTAGATGTCAAACAAAATATTCAGCGCTGTCTCAAAAATATATTGATAAATTAAGGATGAAATGCTACCACAGCCTCATTTCACAAAAAATTTTTTTATGGGCCTAACATTTAGTTAACCTATATTAGAGCAGAAATCTATCTAATGTAACGCACAGAAAGGATCAGGTGGTTTTATGCTTTGCCTTCTTCTCCCCACTTTCCTGCCATTTAATGAACTATTAAGACAAGATCAACTCATTATTTTTAACTACAAACACAAGGCTCAGTGTCAGTCTTAGCCCATTTTTGCTGCCAGACCACTTGATTATAGTTTTCAGTTTACACAGTATGCTATGCCAACCTTGTCTTTCAGGTACAAGAATATTGATACATTTAAAAGCTTTTTAACAAATTACTTCAGTCTATCTCAATCTAGCTAGGCCAGTTTAAGCTACCTTTAGACCTATCCAACATAACCATTTCTAGAACATTACATCCTAAAATTTTCATAATTTTTTTTTCAAAATATTTGTTCATTTCACAATGAATTATTTCATTGCTACTTTAAGTGTACCAGATAGCTCTCTTTTTAAAAGAAATGTTCAATCTTTAATCAGTGGATATACTGTATCATAAGGACAATATAATTTCCCTGCAACTCAATCATATTGAGGTTTTAAATCTAGCAGCAACCCTCACCTCCCCCAAAAAGCAAAACTAAAAGTTACAGAAATATACATTTTGAACAAAACTCCATTTTACAAAATGTATTTCACCCCTTCAATATTGCCTTTGCAAATGTACTTCATGCTGCAACTGCTTGCAGTAAAAGCATAATTTGCAGCAAATTAAAGATCCCCAACCTCTTCAAATATATTTTGATTTTAAAAGTACAATATTATGTTGTTGCACATATGATTCTCAGTTGTGGTCCTTTATTTGCTTTACACTTTGTTGAAATCACAGTGAGAACTTCTCATCAACTGCACCAGGCCACAAACTTAACAAAAGATATTACAAGCACAAGTGTTCTTTACTGCAGAAATTTTCGCTAAGCAAGCGAGCCATACAACCCAGTGGTTCATTTATTCACGTGCTGCTGTATATGCAGGAGGAACTCATAGTATGATAAAGCAGATTCTGTTCTGTCTTCTATCATGTTCTGTAGGAAACTTGATTTCAGTGGACTTTCATCCCTTAGAAACAGAAATAGAAATAAAATGACTGAGTGAAATGAAATATTCACTAACCTCTACAGTACAGTATTTTTAAAGTTATAGAATGAACTAGCGTTTTGAAAGCTATTTAAAAATAAGTCCATCAACTGGTGAAGTGTAAATGAAAAGCCAGTACTGTAGGCCTCACAATCATTCATACCACAATATTGCTGGATAACGTTCACATTTAGTTCACTAAAATGAATGATGTTAAACACGGTCAAGCTGGTTACATTTATAATGTAAGAGCCCCTCAATATCAACTGGCACAGGGCTTACTCTTCTGTAAACTCCCATCAGGTCTGACACTTTATACATTATTATCATAGTATTTATCTGTAAACGGTGTCATGTGTAGTATCAAATGAGAGTTGGTGACATGGTAGTCAATCTCACTGTGATGTTTGTACAGATGGTGTGTAAAGAGTCGTGTGCTGGAAATACGATCCTAAAATGTTTTGGGGCAGACTTGACAAACAAATTGTCCTAGACAAAGGCAGAGGAAGTTACTTGTCTGTAATTGGAGGTTCTTCGAGCTGTGTGGTCCCTATCTGTATTGCACACATGGGTAGGCAGGTGTGCAATGCACCTGAATCCTGCAGTGTTTCTTAGCAGTGTCCACTGACCAGCACGTGTATGGTGCATCCCCATATGCACCCAGCAGAAGGTATAATAGGCAGTGCCTCTCCAGTCTTCCTCTTATTGTCTTGGAATGTAGTCCGAAGCAGAGGGGAGAGAGGGCAGGTAGTGGAATACAAATAGGGACCATATATCTTGAAGAAGTTACAGGCAAGTAACCTCTCTTCTTCGAGTGATGGTCCCTATGTATATTCCACACATGGGTAACTCGCGAGCGGTGATCAGTGCAGAGGTGGGTGAGAGGATGCCAATGGAAACGTGGTCTGCATTACAGCCTAGCCCGCTGCCACTTGTACAGTAGTGTATTGTATAGTGAATGTGTGGACAGAGCGCCAGGCAGCTGCATGACTTAGGTCTTGCCAGGTCACATCCACCAGTGAAGCCAACGTGGTGGCTTCCACTCACGTAGAGTGAGCTGTGACTCCATCAGGCGGGGGTACACCAGATTGTTTGTAGCATTCACAGATCCTTCCTGAGACCCGTTTGGAGGAGAGGGCTTGACCCTTGGACTGTTCAGCAATGTGAGAAAGAACTGAGTCCTGTGAAGGTAGAAAACCAGTGCATAGTAGACATCAAGGGATTGTAGGACCCTGTTAGTCGGGGAGGTGTGCGGTTTGCGGCAGAAAACAGATAGGTAGATGCACTGGTTTAGGTGGAATTCTGACACTACCTTTGGGAGGAATTTAGGGTGGAGCCATAGGGACACATTGTCCTTGTGGAATATAGTATGAGAAGGAGGATGATCTGTCATCATGGCTCCTAGTTCACTGACCTACCTGGCTGAGGTTCTGGCTACCATGAATGTCACTTTCATCAAAAGATGGCAGAGTAAACATGTTGCAAGTAGTTCATAGGATGGCTTTGGGAGGGCAGAAAAGATGAGATTAAGGTCCCATGGGGGTGTGGGCTTCAGAACTGGTGGAAAAAAGTGTTAAGTAAACCCTTAATGAAGTGGACAGTGGTGGGGTACGTAAACACTAAGGTGCAGTCCAGTTGGTGGGGGGGGGGAAGGGTAGAAAAAGACACTGACTGCTGCCAGGTGCAGCCCTATAGAGTTGATGACTAGACCAGACGTTTGAGGGCGAGAAGGTAGCCTAGGTCGACTGGTATAGATACCACACTCAGTGAGTGACTGTCACATTGAGCCCATACTGTGAAGAATCTCCATTTTGCTCAGTAGCATGCCCTGGTGGATTCTCTCAGGCACTCTGGGTAAAGATTTGCCACACTGAGGTGGAGCATGCCTGGTCTACCCTCGACCCTCATCCAAATACCAGGCTGTGAGGTGAATCAGGCCGGGATTGGGATGACAGATTCTCCCAATTTTATGAGACTAGATCCAGGGGTGTGAAGGCGGAGCAGCGTTCAGGTGGAGAATCTGAGGAGATCCGTGAACCAGAACTGACTGAGCCAGAATGGGGCTACGAGCATCACAGTGGCTCTGTCTCAACAAATCTTGCGTAGTACTTGCAGCAGGAGGGGAATGGGAGGAAAGGAGCAACAGAGATGGTCTTCCAGGGGAGAAGGAGCACCGCCCCGCAAATTCTTCCCTATTTCTCCTATGGAGCAACAGAGGGACAGCTTCTGGTTCTTCAGGGTGGCAAATACGTCCCATTGAGGGGTGCCCTGGTTCTCGAAGAGGTACTGTAGCATGTTGTCATGTAGTTCTCACTCGTGATTTGAAGTAGAGAGTCCTGTTCAGCGCATTAGCCAGGGAATTCTGGGCGCATAGGAAGTATGTGGCTTGAAGCATTACGTTGTTTTTGATGCACCTGTTACAAAGGCGGACGGGCTTGGGGCAGAGGGAGGAAGACTTGATGCTGCCCCGCTTGTTTCTACACACCACTGCTGCAATGTTGTTTGAGAGCAGTTGAACGTGGAAGGGCTGAATGAGCAGGAGAATGGTCTGACACACTGAACAGACTGCATGGAGCTTTAGAACGTTTATATAAATCCTGCAAGGCAAAGTTTGGAGTGGCAGAGTCCTGAGGAGTCTGTTTGGCTAGCTAGCAGACAGGGGTGGCAGGAAGCTGTCACACAGAATAGCATTAATAAATCTCTTGCTGAGACAGAAGTGTAACAAGGTGACTTACAGTTCTGGATGCCCTGAGAAAGCACTAAACCTCCACAAATTAAAATATGACAAAACATGAAAAGTTAAAATCACATGCCAGGTTTTCAAGCATTTAAAATTCACACTATGCACACAACTCTTACAAATCTTGTGAGAGGGCAATGCAGTACAAAATATGTCACTACAGTGGCTGACATGACTATGTATGCATGTATACAAGTATGATCATGCATACTTGTGTATTAGAGTTGTCAAAAAGAACTTACCTTATTATATGCAGTATAGGGAAGAATGGCCTTTGCTCTCTCAGCCAAGAGATAAAAGCTATTGTTCTGGTAGATTCAGCTGTTTCAAGTTCTGGAAGATGCGTCTATTAGACAAAAGTTACCATTAACACATAATATAACACACTGTCTTTAGGAAACAGAGTTAATTTAGTGTTAATGAAAAGGGCCAAGAATCGTAATCGAGCATAAAGCAGGCTCAGTTAGTATGAAGCTGTTCCACATACCACTGCAATTTCAGTCTCAGATCATCCTTGAACAAATTACACTGCTCTACAGCCAAAATGCTTCTGAAATAAATGTAGTCCAACTTCACTAATTCTGGGTCACTGAGAACGAAAATGATGCTTAAAATTGTTGACTGGCTCTAGTTTTCAAGATATGCAATTGGGTCAGTATATACGACCCTTGACTTGGGAATGGCAGAGGATAAGTGAGTTATAAAGGGAAGGGATCTCAATTTAAACCAGAAATGACTAAAATACATCTTTGACTGGATCTATGAATAAATCTGACTGGGTTTGGACAGTACTTGCTTTTTAGGCAAAACAATGAATGATGCAATCTGAAGCTGGTATTGTGTCATACATGATATGAATTGCATCATGTTATTCCTAGAAGTCATGGATGATGCAATCATAACGAAGCTTACATCACTCTGCTGAACAAATTGCCCAAATCAGCTCTAGAAATCATACAGTGTCGTGCTCTCTTCTTTGTCAGTGTTTGATTTTGCAAAGGGACACATTTGTGTTCAGCCAAAGTGAGCAGAGATGCCTCGTACTTGTGTGAACAGTGCAGATAACTTCTGCTATGTTTGTGGTAAAGTGACTTTTGCATCACAAAAGCGCAGTATAACCACTATGGTTAAGAAAGCCTATCACCTTTATTTTGGCTGCAAAATTGGAGATCAGGACAAGAGGTGGGCCCCACACATAGGCTGCAACACTTGTGCAACAAATCTTCGCCAGTGGTTGAACAGGAAAAGGAAATCTATGCCTTTTGCAGTGCCAATGATTTGGAGAGAGCCAACAGATCATACCAGCAATTGTTACTTCTGCATGGTGCCTCCAGTTGGGAAAGGTGTGTCAAAGAAGAAAAAGTGGACTGTGCATTATCCAAACATTCCATCAGCTATATGCCCAGTACCCCATGGAGAAGGACTGCCAGTTCCTGATGCACCAGAATAACTCTCACTTGAGTCAGACGAGGAAGAGGATGAAACTTCTGGTCCTGAACCATCAGTGTCACAGGACCCACATTTTCTCCCATCCTCCTCCTCTGAACCACACCTCATAACACAAGGTGAACTGAATGACCTTGTCAGGGATTTGGAACTACCTAAGAGTAAGGCAGAGCTGCTGGGCTGCAGACTACAGCAGTGGAATCTCCTGGCAGGCTATCAGGGCAAATGGAGCCTATCAATGCTTGCAGACTATTGCTGGACAGTGACAAGAGATGCTCTGTTTAATGAATACAAGAGACAAGCCAAGAAGCGCCGAGTAGACACTGAATAGGACTAAACTATGTACATAATGGATTTTGCCTTTTGTTTCATAATAAATTTTATTTATATAACCCTTTTGCTGATTTTTAAAGTGTTACATAAACAGGACAGGTGAAATATTATCATGTAAAGCAACCATAAACACATGAAAAGACCTAGGTTTACAATTTATGATTAAAACTCTATCATCTACACAATATACATAGACATAAAATGTAAAAACTTAAATATCTTAGAAACAGTAGCCAATCAGTTGTTTTAATTGTCATATTTGAATTCAGCAACATCAAAATACATAATAAATATCACATTTTATCTCTGAAGCAGACGACTTCTCAAAAATTGTAGACCAGTGTTATCAATTGTGCCAAACTGAATAGTGGCTTTTGGCTGTCATAACTGGGACTACATTAACAGATTCATTTTCACTTGTGACCTAAACTAGGATTTGAATTTTCCAGCAACTGAGGGCTGGTGAACTAACGCACTCTCCTTTCTGGTCCCAATGTTCTCAATCTGCCCAGACTTTTACTGGATTTAACTGATGGTTATCAAATTCTACTCATTGTGGTTTCATGGTGCGAGAGCTTGATTAAGATTATTTTAAGTGGGGAACCTAAGGAAGAGTGGCATATGATGGGAGAAGTGAGCTTTTCCTGAAACAGGAATTAATTACAGTCAGCTACAATTCTACAAGGCTCTTTAGCTTATACAGGTCACATATTATATTTTAAAAAGTTATTTCTCTTATTTAAGACCAAAGCAAGCACTTACCATATTCTGTGGTATTGATACATAACTTGGGACTCCAAGGACTTGGCTGATAAAATTCTGTCCACAGTTCTTTCCAACCCACATAAACATTACCTAAAAGACAGTCCGATAATGACAGCATTAATCTATGCAATACATACACCCTTCTACTCATCTGTATATCTGAAGTGCTCAGCAGTCTTCAGAAAAACCCACAAGTTCATATAAAATTTTAACTTACAGAGCCAGCATCCATAAGATAAGCACCATCCCTACTCAACTTCTCCACAGACAGCTGGAGAATGGGTGGCTGAGGTATTGTTCTATCATTGATGTTGAGGGCTCCCTAAAGAGAAAAATTGCTACAATGTAAGTATGCCTCTAGATATATACAGAAAAAAGGCAGACAGGAATGAAAAAATATTTGAGTGGACTACATTTTTATTAGTAAAAACAATTAAGGACAAATTATACCCCCTGCACCCAAGTGCATCATCATCGTCGTCGTCATCTGTTGAGGTCTGACTTTTATATTCTTAAAATTCAGATAACATACTTATTATAAAAAAATCAGTCTTTATTTTGTCTTATTGAAATTGATTCTCTTCTGAAAACTTCATGCAGTTATGTTAGCTTCAAAAATCTGCAGGCTTTGAAGTCTGAATGTTCAGATTTAGTCTACCTGCACTTAGTAATTCCTGCACATACTTGTTCACGAAACTAATGACAGGACTTATTTTAAAAAGGAAGTTGTACAACAGTATGAGAAACATCATTCCTGCTGCAGCATATCTCCTTTTAAGGGGATGTGCTTTGGAGCGTAATAGACTGTTTTCAAATCAGAATGCTAGCTATATTTTTCAAAATGATTGTCTAAAGAATTCAATCCACATTGTGTCTGGAGTGGGTTGTTAGCCACATGTTCCCTCCAGAGCCCATCTATACTACCCCTAACAGACAACCTGGAAAATAATGGAGCTACATCTTATATGTACATATGGTTTACAGTATTTGTAAATTTCTACACATTTCAGCTTGGTCTGAAATGCAATCCAAAACTGGAACTACGTGGAGTGGCAATTTAGTGCAGCCATCTTCATGATAATTTCTTAATAGTCACACACACATGCATGATTCATGTCATATGACAATTAAAATGCCATGGAATTGTCCTATCAGTTTGCCTTTAATGGATAAGTTGCTTTGATCTATCTTTAAAACTTTTAACCTTGCGACTGCCTGTGAGCTCTCAGACTACATACCTTGAAGAATACAGTTCTTATTTAAAGGGTTTTCTATGCAATACATATTCGTCACTACAAATAAAGGTGTTTGGAACCAAGAAACCATAGAACAAGTGTAATAAATAAAAAAAATCATACCTCATCTGTGAGATTGTCAACTCTGTACAGATTGGGATGGGTCATAAGCATGAGGAAAATTAGGGGCTGGTTTTTCACTTGACACATAGTAAAAATACGCTCATCTAAACGGATATTTGTCCCAGTCTGGAATGCTTTCTGTGAATAAAACCAATATTTGTTATTAATTCAAAGTCAACAAGTGAAAAGCACTAGACTACATTAAGAAATATTCTGAGTTCCACATAAAATTTAGCCTTAAGTATTATGATCTCAAAATATAATAAAAAAAGTCTTCATTACTACAGTGACCTCCCCTACTTAATTTATCATCATTTCTTAATTGATTATCTGTACTCAAAGCAAGTTTTGTATATTACTTCTATGCAAACAACTTTGTGACTAATCACTCAAGCAGTGTATCTTTGGACTCTGGAACCGCTGATATAACACACTGTAATGTATGTTGGTCCTATGTCTGTAGAACACTTTCTGAAAAGGGGAGCTGGAATGATGACATATTAAGCATAATTTTATTAAAAATCCATCTTACTACTTTGTCTCAAGAAGCTACATAACAATACTTTAAAATCGCAATCCAAAAACATGTTAAGCTTAATCCTTCGGCTCTAATGCACATCTCTGTCAGAGGTGTTCTGACTTAATGGTAAATGCACTCCATTGGCTTACAGACACAAAGCAGCTGATCTGCTGCTGAAGCAGTATCCCATCCCAAACAAGTACTGAAAACCATTCAAGTGTTGACTTTGTCTATATTAAAGAGATCAGATCTCCTCCAGCATAAACACAGCCATAGTATAGACATGACAAGGGTTTTTAGTACCATCTGAGAAAGTGTGAACAAGATGATTCCACCAGGTCTTGATCATGCTGCATTCTGAAAGAGTAAACCATCTAAGGCTAACCATTTTCTATACTAGTTCACGGGGGACCCACAGCTGAAAGACATTTTCAGAAATTGTTCGGTTTTATAGTGTTGACAGGACTCAGGAATGCTGCAAACCCCTTTGTTAGAAAAGGGAAAGAAGAGTTATTTAAAGTTAGAAAAGGGAAAGATGAGCACTTAGCTCTTGCCCTACACCCAGTGGTGAGCTGGAGCCGGTTCGCAGGAACCGGTTGTTAAATTTAGAAGCCCTTTTAGAACCGGTTGTCCTGCGTGGGACAACCATTTCTAAAAGGGCTTCTAAATTTAACAACCAGTAAGTTGAAGTGACCCAGGAGGCCGCCCTTCCCCCCGAGCACGTTATCCAAAAGTGGTGCCTTAGGTGCCAACCCTATAGGTGCTCCAGCTCACCTCCGCTCTGCCTCCACCTCCTCCCCTGAATGCTCCGCCCCGCTTCTCTTCCTTCCCCACCGCTTCCCGTGAATCAGCTGTTCGCACAGGAAGCCTGGGAGGGCAGAGAAGCAGAGCAGAGGCTTCGCACTCAGGCCCAGTGAGGCGGAGATGGAGCAGAGGTGAGCTGGGGAAGGCACGCAGGGGAACCACTCCCCACCCCAGCTCACCTCCACTCCACTCCGCCTCCCTGGGCCTCAGTGCGAAGCCACTGCTTGCTTCTCATCCCTCCCTGGCTTCCTGTGCGAACAGCTGATTTGCGGGAAGCTCAGCCTGACCCGGTGCTCCAGGCGCTACGCAGTGGCATCATGGTCCGGCTCCAGCTGAGCGACACAGCTGTAGCACTGCCAGCCACCTCCAGGCAGTGTGGTAATGAGGTGGGGGAGGGTTGGATAGGGGTTGGGGCAGTCAGAGGGCAGGGAATGGGGGTTGAATGGGGGCAAGGGTCCCGGGGGAGCAGTCAGGAAGGAGTAGGGGTTGGATGGGGTGGTGGGAGGCAGTCAGGGGCAGATGTTCCAGGTGCGGTCAGGGGATAGGGAAAAGGGGTGGTTGGATGGGGCAGGAGTCCCGGGGGGCCACCAGGAATGAGAGAAGGAGTTGGATGGGGTGGCAGGGGGCAGTCAGGGGCAGGGGTTCCAGGGGCAGTCAGGGGACAGGGCAAGGGGATGGATGGGGTAGGGGGCACATCAAGGAATGTAGGGGGTTGGATGGGGCAGGAGTCCCAGGGGATGGGGGCAGGCCACAATCCCCTTGTGGGGTGAGGAGGGAACTGGTTGTTAAGATTTTGGCAGCTCATCACTGCCTACACACCACATTAAGCTGGTGTATAGATTTGCCGTGTCAGCAGCACACAGAGCGAAGCTCCTCAAAGCCACACTGAACAGTAATGGCTGCACGTTCCCCAGGTTAGAAGTCAGGAGTACCAGGCCATCATGGCAAGTCTCCTCATATTACTCCCTGCTCCCACTTTCCTTTGCTTCCTCTCTTGGCTGCCCACTTCTGCCTCAATACCAATGCACTCTCAGGCACTCAAACTTCTTGCCCTCTAGCTCCACCTCCCTGGTGCTATTCTTCACCATGCTCCCCATCCTACACTGCTGCAGCTCTATACATGGAACAGAGGGCCCTTCGTTCTGCCATGACACACTCCATGCCACAACTATACCACCTCCCTACATTATTCATAAAAATTTAAGCTTTATGAGAAATGCATCTGACATAAGCTCCAGATGCAGTACATAAACACAGCCTATACATATGTAACTTGTCACATTCAGATATTATGATAACTTTAAAAAAAAACCCTTGTTGGTGGCTGATATAGACACCCAAGCCATCTTCTACTACAGTTGGCCCCAATAAAGCCTAGGTGAACAAGCAAGTCTTGCTTTGCAGTGGTAAGGGGGTGGGGGGGCATGAGAAAAAAAAAATCACCAAATCCAGGGCCTGGAGAAGTGAGACAAGAAGTTGGTTCCATTTATACCAGAGGAGGCTATTATCTTAAATGCCGAACAACCTCAATTACTGTGATAGTATATGGAGAGAAGGCTGGTTTTAATTAAACTGGATCTAAACCAAAGAAATCACCCCCCTTCAAATGCTGGCAAAACCCTACCTATATAATATCTCACTGAAATGTTTACTTATGCATCATTCAGACTGACATACTGAATATAAAAATAACATTCTCTGGAAAGATTTTATTTTCATTCTTACTTGTTTTAAGAGAGCCAGTACATGAAGTGGAAAGAGTCGTAGGGAATAGGGAGCCATCAGACCAGGCTGCTGAATGCTTAGGACTGAAGAGCGGTAAGCTGATAGTGAATCAATTACAGCATTCACCAAGGCATCACGAGCATCACTCAAACTAGCAGAAACTGACCGGTCCACAGCTAAAGAGCCACAGAGAGAGAAGTTTAACAGCTAATTATACCCTATTTCTTTTCTAGGAATTACTGACACATATTATTTTGTACTTCTATAGCTCCTCATCTCAGGATCTTAAGATGGTTACAAGCACACATTAATGGAGCTTTACTGTGCCATGAAGAGGCTTAGAGGGATGGAAACATTAATGGTATAGCCTAGAATAAAAATAATCCAGGAGTCCTAATTGCTGCTCTAACTTCTGATGTGCAGAATTCTAAAGCTATATCAAACAAGGTGACAACATACAGTTGTACTGATATCCTCACATCAGAGGAGCTGTAAGTCATATGGTGAAGTGTCTTCAACCATTCAAAAGGTAGGATACTACCCTTGTAATCTTGCTTCCTGAAGGATTATTCCTCAAAAGTTTTAGATATTTTACACATGTACATCAAAGAGCATCATGCTTACCCATATTGGCTAATAACCCTGTAATAGCTTGTACGTCAGCCCCCAGATACACGTCATTCAGTGTTGTAACAACAGGTAAACACATAGTGTGGACTCGAATCCTTCTTTCGCCTATAGGGAGAAAATAAATCTGTATATTCGTCAAATGGCATTTTCCACACCATTATCTAAGCTGTGTTTCGGGGAAATGGGGGGAAATCACAAATGTAGCAAAAATGAAGTCTGTACACTAAAATTTGCAGTAACTAACTTTTTTAAGTCAATTTATTTAAGAGTATTTTTTTGTTCAATTTACCAAAAGCAATTAGTCTATATTTCAGATAAATAACTTATAAAACAGATTTAATACACCATTAACTTGTCACACAAGTATCTTAAATTAACACCTGTTAAGCAGCCAATTTAATATCTTTGGCCAATTTATTTCTGAGCTAAAATTGCCCATTTCAGATTAGAGCAAGTTTTGCGGCCAATCTGTAAGACCCTGAAATGCAGCTGCTGAATAAAGAATAACCACCATCACCAACAGCAGCTGAGGAACGAGTGTGCTAGCATGTTAGACTCTCCCTTCTCTTACTGGGGACATGAAGATGCAGTTGAAGTTATTTACTTACTACAAACAAACTAGATTATAAATTTAAGAATTTACACACTATGGCAGCTAACATAGTATATCACTGTAGCAGCCAATGTTGTTTACATTTCTTACCTTTGCTGGATGTGTACAGTAGTGCTGACTGAAAAGAAACAACTGGCATGTCAGTGAGACTTTCCTCTACTGACATTTGTACAGCATATCCTGCATCCGGGTTTACATTGGGTAAAGACAACAAGTCTGTTGATCGCACAAAGAAGTTCCCATGGAAGGTATGAATGGAAAGACCTACGAAAGGAAAAATCATGTAATCTGTTTTATTAATGTTACTTTTGCCATTTAATGTAAACTATGAACTGATAACATAGTTGCCCTGATTATTAGACTGTGCTCTACTCTAGATTATGGACAAACCCTTTTCGAAATACAGTTCCTTTAGTAAATGTAAATATCTCAAGTTGCATATTAGTTTGTAGCATGCACTAAAGCCAATGGTTACCAAGCACTCAGAATACAAGTCAGCTCAAAGATTAACAATGTTCCAAATTTCTTTGACTCTTTGAGGCTGAAAGTCACAATGTGCTGAGATTTCTAGTACAGAATATATGATAGGATCAGTCATTTAAGGGAAAATACTATATACAGCGCAGTAAAGTACTCTTTTTATACAAGTACTACTCTTAGGAACCAGTAATTTAGTTATAAAAGGGTTAGAAATTAGGGTTGTCAAGCAATTAAAAAAATTGATCACGATTATTGCTTAACAGCACGATTAATAGAATACCATTTATTTAAATATTTCTGGATGTGGTGGTTGAAGAATGATGGGGCATATGAATGTTTTATGAATGCGCTTGCAATGCCAGCTACAAAAGTGCCATGCGAACGCCAGTTTTCACTTTCTGGTGACATTGTAAATGAGGAGTCGACAGCATTATCTCCCGTAAATGTAAACAAACTTGTTTGTCTTAGCTATTAGCTGAACAAGAAGGAGGACTGAGTGGACTTGTAGGCTCTAAAGTTTTACATTGCACTCAAAAATACCAGTTATGAAACAAAAACAAAAAAAAAAATCTACAGTTGTAAGTTGCACTTTCATGATAAAGACATCACACTGCAGTATTTGTATGAGGAGAAATTAAAAATACTATTTCTTTTCTTTATCATTTTACAGTGCAAATATTCTGTGTTGTAATTGAAATCAATAGATTTGAAAAAGTAGAAAAACATCCCCAAATATTTAATAGACAATAGAATGCCAATTGAAATTTAACAGTGCAATTAGAACTGCGATTAATTGCGATTAATTTTTTTACTAACTTTTTTTGAGTTAATCGCATGAGTTAACTGTGATTAATCAACAGCGCTATTACAAATATATGACACTGAATTCAGTTAGACCCAAGGTACAGGAGCCTTGCTACAGTACACTGTTCAAATGCTTTTCTGTGGCACCTCCATCTAAAAACTATAAAGCAGCAAGACAGTAAAGAGTTCCCTTTATCCTCTCAGCTCATGAAAAAAAATTAAAAAAAAAAAAAAATCAGGCTTCTAGTTTAACCACAGGGCAAGACACAGTTTTGAAAGTAAACCGTGTAGCAGGAATATTAAATTGTGAATTCCTTATTTTTGCTTGAGGAACATGTGGAAGTACATAGTAATGAAGCACCTATTTCTAGCCTTGGCAAGCCACAGATACTGATCCTCAACACCACTGCACCTTGATAGATGAACTCTTTTGTGCCATTCTACAAATTGTGCTCTCTTTTCTACAGTTGGATTTATAATGCCTGATTTTACAGTATGTACATATTTGCCAACTATTCATTCAGGATTATATAAAAACAAAATACCAATAAATAATGTTTAAATAATAAACTATACAAAAAAGATTCTATTCAGACCTTTGGTGCATCTTATCCTCATGACGGCCTCAAAGCCAATCTTTCTAGTTAAGTATCGTTTCAGCTCTTTCTGTAATTTCTCCACCTGGACAGGGTTGTGCTGATGATGGTAAGATTGATAGTAATACACACTTCCTGCTGAATACCTTGATATACAGCCTAGAACAGAAAATGTGCATTGGTGGAGTTCAGACCAACAGTTGCTGCTGCGGTCTTCAAATATCAGTGCAGATTAACCTAATTCTCCTTGTAATTTTATTTGCAAGCATGAACAGTTTAACATTAACAACCTTATTCTACAAAGGTATAGGCCTAGATATGATGTGTAGATGTGACCAATAACTTGCATGTTCGCTTGATTATGAAGGTTATAAAGTATGAAATGGATTTAAAATTGGTCTAAAGGAAAGATGATACCACGCCATTCAGGAACAAAAATCAGAGGATACGTTAGGGGTGAGAAAGTAAATAAAATGTTTATTGGAGCAGCTTTGTTACCATGTTTACTCCATCATGCATTGAGAGATAAGAATGAAAACAAATTCCTTCAGATGACTCGCATCTTATTCCAGAATCAAAATAATTCTTTGAAATACTCCTACAAGTCAAGGGGGAAGAGCGTCTTGGAAACTATCATGCTAACCAGAAGGACGCTGTAATACGTCTCACTACCAATGTCATTATGCATTAAGGGTGAAGTCATCTCAACGTGAAATTCCATCCTAGCCAGCAGGGGTGGGGAACCTACAGCCTGCTACTTCATTTCATGTGGCCCACGGCAAGTCTCCACACTGTGGGCAGGAAGCACCAAGCCCCGGCACTCTGAAGCAGCGAGCGCTGGCTCACCCTGCTGCGCGGAGAAGCTAGGGTTACCAGGCCGTTAAAAGTGCCGTTGGCTCCGTGCAGCTCCCAGAAGCGACTGGCATGTCCCTGCGGCCTCTAGGATCAGGGGCAAACAGGGAAGCTCCACATGATGCCCCTGATCCCAGTACCAGTGCTGCAGCTCACATCGGCCAGGAACCATGACCAATTAGAGCAATGGGGGCAGCGACTGTGGGCTAGGGGCAGGACATGCCAGCTGCTTCCAGGAGCTGTGAGGAGCCGAGGCAGGCAGGGAGCCTTAGCTCCACTGCAATGCTGACCAGGAGCCACCTGAGGTAGGTGCCGCTCAGCTGGAGCCCAGACCCCAAATCCCCTGCCCTAGGTCAGAATCCCCCACACACACACCTTAACTCCCTCCCAGACCCCACACTCCAACCTCCTGCCCCAGCCCTGAGCCCCCTCCTGCACTCAAACCTCCCTCCTGCACCTCAACTCCCTACCCCAGCCTTGAGCCCACTCCCACACTCCCAACCCCTTGGCCCCAGCCCACACCCCCCGACTGCACTCCAAACCCCTCACCCCAGCCTGATCCCAGAGCCTGCACCCATAGACGGAGCCCTCATCCCCATCCCACACCCCAACCCCCTGCCTGGAGCCCCACCCCCCTTCACCCTGTATCCATCATTTCTGGCCCAACCCCAGAGCTTAGCAGAAGCCCCGAGCCTCCGCAGCTCACCCCGCTGCAAGGGGAAGCCCCGAGCCTGTGCCCAGCCCACGACTGATTTTTTCTGTGGGTCAATAGCTCCTGATAAGAAAAAGGTTCCTCACCCCTGCTATTCACCCTATTCAGGTTCTTATACTGTGTTTATCACCATGGTATAACACGTTTATGTCCAGAACAAAGGGAAATCCTTTTTACAAATTTAGGACACGATCTAGGGGAAAAAGAGTCAAGTTTTGTAAACAGAACTCTGTCATTGAGCAGCCAACAGACACAATCAGATACTGAGCTATGAACTGCTTTGACATACAAGGATATAGCTACCAATATTTAATTTTTTTAAGTCGCCGTCTCAAGGCCCACACTAGTAAGGCTTTTCAGAATCTGGAAATGATGAGCTTATACCCAGATAGTTTAAACATATTTCTATTTGTTAAACAGGACTTTGTTGAAATATTTCAACAAACTGATTTTTGTCTAGTAATATTAGGGAACAAGTCCTGACAATGTTCTAAGAGATGAGAAAATCTCAACCCTCAGGCAAGAAGAGGGGGAAGGATAGCTCAGTGGTTTGAGCATTGGCCTACTAAACCCAGGGTTGAGTGTTCAATCCTTGAGAGGACATTTAGGGAACTGGGGTAAAAATCTGTCTGGGGATTGGTCCTGCTTTGAGCAGGGGATTGGACTAGATGGCCTCCTGAGGTCCCTTCCAACCCTAATATTCTATTATTCTATTCTACGATTCTAAGAAAACAGGTTAGTTAGCTTGTCCTCAAACTCCTAAAATGAAATACCATAATCTCTACCCATAGAGGATAGGGGAACACACAATCTCATAGGTAGCCCTCTTGGGCATGGTTGCCAATACCAACCATGGTAGAATATGCACAAGTGAAAGAGCAAAATCCATTTTTTTTTTTTTTTAGCATTATATAGTGTTCCCTAGAACACTGAAGCTACAATCTTAAACAGTAGTTTATAATGACTTACCTAATGAAGCCAAGTCAGAATACTGCCCACTAAGAAGGAACAAGTCAACTGCAACCTGCTGCCCTGAACAGTCCAAGGCTAACTTCTTATAGAAGTCAGTGGATGGTGTAAGATGAATGTCCTGTTAATACAAGGAAATAGGAAAGAGGATTCCAAAAGGCACACACTCCTGTGACCTAATTTCAGGGATGCTCACAGCATCTCTCACGCTGACTTCAATGGCTGTTCTGAGCGCTCAGTATCTTTCAAAATCAGAGCATTACTCTGTGTTTATAGTTTCCTTGTTAGTAACATTTGATTAATACAGTATAAGAATGTCAGCTCTCACAACAGAACTACAATAAAACTAAGATAATCCAAACCATGCAATTCAAAATTTATATAAACTCATGCAATAAGATTGTACATTTTCATAATCTGTGTTTAAGAGTGTTTTTGTAACCTTTGCAGATGCTCTTTGGTTAGGTTCTTCTCGGGATTTCAGTGATCCCACTCCTACAGATGGAAGCTGTGTCTGGAAGACAGAAATTCGTCCACCAGTGGGAGACATCAGTTTGAAGGCGGCCTGCAGCGCAGGTCCTAGAGCACTCTGTGTTTCCAGGGACTTGGTAAACATCTGTGGCAAGGTCCTCAGTAAATCTTGAATTAGCTGGTATAAAGTAAAAAGTTACTCAGAATTAAAATGTTTCAGAAGAGATTTCTCCTCCGTTGCACAGGCTACTTATTATGCATGTAACTGAGTACTGCAGGTATTATAGAGATAAATTAAAAACATACACAAAAAAGTAACATTTAATACCTTAAAACAAGATGTGAGGGTAGTTTGCTGTTTTACAGCACTCAGCCAGCACTGAGATCTCTTAAAATCTGGCTATCTGACCTCTACTTTTTCACTTGAAATTTAGCATTTCCAAAACTGTAGGAACTAATTAAGCGTTATTTTGAACATTTTGCCTCAGATGACCAAAACAACTTTTCAAAGTTAAATAATTCACTTTTTCCTAGTCTGTCATTTACTACTCACATTCAGTGTTGATACACACATGTTCCTCTTTGAGCAGAGTGGATGTATTACTCTCATCCAACAATGCCTAGGAAGAAAGTCCCAGATTTGCTCCAAACCAACTGGAGGTATGTGAACTGCCACCATAACCAAGTGTCCATGTGTAAGTACTCAGGTTTTACCTAGAGTGACATTCTACAGTATTCCATAACCTACCGCTTCTAATAAAACAAGATCCCTAGCACAAAAAACTAAGAATTCAATAAGACAAAGCTTGCCAACATTTTAAGCAGGGCTGTCAAGTGATTAAAAAAATTGTGATTAAATCGTGCTGTTAAACAATAATAAAAGACTATTTAAATATTTTTGGATTTTTTTCACATTTTCATATATATAGATTTTAATTACACCACAGAATACAAAGTATATAGTGCTCACTTTATATTTATCTTTTATTGCAAATATTTGCATTGTAAAAAACAAAAAAATAGTATTGTTCAATTCACCTAATACAAGTACTGTAGTGCAATTACTTTATCATGAAAGTTGAAATTATAAATGTAGTCCTACTTCTTGTTCAGCCAATCGCTCAGACAAACAAGTGTGTTCACATTTGCAGGACATAATGCTGCCCACTTCTTGTTACAATGTCGCCTGAAAATGAGAATAGGAGGTCGCATGGCACCCGGCATTGCAAGGTATTTACATGCCAGATGCGCTACAGATTCTTATTCTCTTCACACTTCAACTACCATTCCAGAGGACATGCATCCATGCTGATGACAGGTTCTGCTCAATAACAATCCAAAGCAGTGCAGACCGACGGATATTCATTTTCATCATCTGAGAGAGGCCACCAGCAGAAAGCTGATTTTCTTTTTTGGTGGTTTGGGTTCTGTAGTTTCAGCATTGTAGTTCTGCTCTTTTAAGACTTCTGAAAGCATGCTCCACATCTCACCCCTCTCAGATTTTGGAAGGAGATTCTTAAACCTTGGGTCGAGTGCTGTACCTATCTTTAGAAATCTCACATTGGTACCTTCTTTGCATTTTGTCAAATCTGTAGTGAAAGTGCTCTTACAATGAACATGTGCTGGGGCATCATCCGAGACTGGTATAACATGAAATACATGGCAGAATGCGGGTAAAACAGAGCAGGAGACATACAATTCTCCCCCAAGGAGTTCAGTCCCAAATTTAATTAATGCATTTTTTTTTTTTAAAACAAGCATCATCAGCATGGAATCACGTCCTCTGGAATGGTGGCCAAAGCATGAAAGGGCATATGAATGTTTTGTATGTCTGGCGCATTAAATTCTTTGCAATGCTGGTTACGAAAGTGCCAAGTGAACTCCTATTCTCACTTTCTGGTGTCGTTGTAAATAAGAAGTGGGCAGTATTATCTCTCGTAACAATAAGCAAACTTGTTTGTCTTAGCGATTGGCCGAACAAGAAGTAGGACTGAGTGGGCTTGCAGGTTCTAAAGTTTTACTTTTTTTTTGTAAGTGCAGTTATGTAACAAAAAAAATCTACATTTGTAAGTTGCACTTTCATGAAAAAGACTGCACTACAATAAAAATGAATGAAAAATACCATTTTTTATCATTTTTACAATGCAAGTATTTGTAATAAATATGAAATGAGCACTGTAACTTTGTATACTGTGTTGTAATTGAAATCAACATATGTGAAAATGTAGAAAACATCCAAAAATATTTAATAAATGTCAATTGGTATTCTATTGTTTAACCATGTGACTAAAACTGCGATTAATCACGAATAATTTTGAGTTAATCGCATGAGTTAGCTGCAATTAATCGACAGCCCTTGTTTTAAGTTATTTCACCTAGTAAGAGAGACACATTGGATTCCTTATCTTTAAATAAAGAGACCTAAGATATTTAAAGGCCACCATTAACTTGAAATGTAACCAATTAAAAGTGATTTGGCAATTCTCTGCTTGCATATTTCTTTTTCTAAAGAAAGATGAGTCTCCAAAGAGAAACCAGCTGACTACACAGGGGAAACAGCAACACTAATTACATACAACACAATTAAATGCACAAAGTAAAACTGAACAAAATATTTCCATTTAATTCAGTTACAGTAATTTTTGTAATAAAAGTAGACAAGAAATTCAGACAAGTGTGATAAGTACATTATTTCATTAAGTACTGTACAAGTTATCAATGCACTTCATATTGCCTGAATGTCACCTAAGCAGTTTAAGACAGGTCTTACCTCTTTGTTTTCATTTAAGTTTACTAATAAGTTCTCTGGCATTGGTATAAAGACATCTGGAAGAGCAGAAAAATGAACTGATTAAAGCTATCTGAAAACATTTCAGCTAGTTTTCAGATCAGTCTGGGTCTTATTCTGCCCTCAGTTATACCTGTGCAATCCCTTGCATTTCAATTTGAGATACTGATTATTTAGCATGAAAAGAGTAAACGAGGATAAGAACACGGCCTGTAAAATATAAGTATTGTGAAAAACTATCAGGTGCTCATGTTTGTATTATTTACCCTATCCAACACTATGCAATGAAAGGACATTTTAAATTAAATGGCAATACAATTAAGAGTAAAAGAAAAAAAACTTTTAAGCCTTATACAGCCACTTAGGAATTATATTGAGATCAACAGTTTAAACAGGATTGTAATACAAAGCTTAGAAAACTTTAGGAGTTAAACTAGAATGCCAGGAAAGTTGACTTCATGTTTCATGTCATGAACAGATCACCTATTAAGGCCACTAAAGAAGCCCTACTACAGCATTGTACAATTAAAACTTTAATGGCCCTTAGCTGAGACCCTAGATACATTAAATAGATTTCACTACTCTTTGAAGCACCTGGTGCTGGCCACTGCTAGATGAATTAGTGATCTGATCTGGCAACTCCCAGAATACGTGAACATAAGAACAACTATACTAGCTCAATATCCTGTGTCTGACCATGGACAGTACAGGGCAATCATCAAGTGATCCATACCCAGTTGTCCAGTCCCGGCGGCAGTCAGGGTACGTTTCCAGAGCCCAGGCTCAAGCCTGAGCTTAAATGTCTACACATCAATTTCTAGCCCTGCAGCCCAAGTCAGCTGACCCATGCTAGCCACAGCCTTTTTATTCCAGTGTAGATGCACCCTCAGAGGCACAGGGACACAGAACTTGGGGTTGCTTCCCTGACCATCTTGGCTAATAGCCATTGATGGACCTATCCTCCGTTAATTTATTTAATTATTTTTTAAACCTAGTTACACTTTTGGCCTTCACAGCATGCCCTGTGGTAACAAGTTCCACAAGCTGACTGTGCATTTGTGAAGCAGCACTTCCTTTTGTTTATTTGAAACCTGCTGCCTATTAATTTCACCATTAATTTACTTTGTGGGCTATGTGAAGGAGTAAACACTTCCCTATTCACTTTCTTCACACCGTTCACGATTTTATAGATCTCTACCATATCCCTCCTTCATCATCTCTTTTCTAAACTGAATAGTCCCAGTCTTTTTAATCTCTTCTCAATTGAAGCTGTTCTAACACCCTTAATCATTTGTCTTGCCCTTCTCCAATTTTAATATCTCTTTACTGAGATAGAGTGACCAGAACTGCATGCAGTATTCAAGGTGTGGACATACCATGGATTTATACAGTAGCATTATGATTTTTTTTTTTTGTTTAATTTTCTATCCCTTTCCTAAGGGTTCCTAACATTGTTAGCTTTTTTGACTGCTGCTACACATCAAGCTGATGTTTTCAGAGAACTATCCATGACGGTTCCAAGATCTCTCTCTTGAATGGTAACAGCTAATTTAGACCACGTCATTTTGTATGTACAGTTGGGATTATGTTTTCCAGTGAGCACTGTTCTGCACTTATCAACACTGAATTCCATCTGCCATTTTGTCACCCAATTTAGTAACTCTTTGCAGTCAGTTCTGGATTTAACTATCTTCATTTTGTATCCTCTGTAAATTTTGCCATCTCATTGTTCACTCGCTTTCCTAGACCACCTATAAATATGTTGAACAGCACAGGTCCCAATTCAGATCCTTGGGGGACACCCCCTATTTACCTCTCTTCATTGTGAAAATTGAGCGTTTACTCCTACCCTTTGTTTTCTCTGTCTTTTAACCCATGAGAGGACATTCCCTCTTATCCCACGGCTGCTTAGTTTGCTTAAGAGCCATTGGTGAGAGACTTTGACAAAGGTTTTCTGAAAATCTAAATGCATTATATTGACTGGACAACACTCGTCCACATGCTTATTGGTTCCCTCAGAGAATGTAATAGATTGGTGAGGCATGATTTTCCTTCACACACGCTGTGCTGAGTCTTCACCAACTTATTGTGTTTATCTAATTGTCTGATAATTCTGTTCTTTGGCATAGTTTCAACCAATTTGCCTGGTACTGAAGCTAGACTTACCAGCCTGTAATTGCCTTTTTAAAAATTATTAGCTACATTAGCTACCCTCCAGACATCTGGTACAGAGACTGATTTACATGGTAGTTTCATACCACAGTTAGTACACCTGCAATTTCATTTTTGAATTCCTTCCAAAACTCTTGGGTGAATACCATCTGGTCCCAGCGATTTATTGCTTTTTATGGTTTGGGTGTAGGAATCTCCCCCATATCCTCTGCACTGAAGACCAATGGAAAGAATTTGTTTAGCTCCTTCATGATGGCCTTATCTTCCTTGAGTGCTCTTTTAGCATCTCCATCATCCAGAAGCCCTACTGACTGTTTTACAGAATTCCTGCTGCTGATGTACTTAAAAACTAATGGCAAAAAAAGCGTGTCCCCCCTTACCTAGTTGCTCTTCAAATTTTCTTGGCCTGCCTTATTATAACTTTACAATTGACTTACCAGAGTTTATGCTCCTTTCTAATTTCCTCAGAAGAATCTGACTTCCAACTTTTAAAAGATGCTTTTTGGCTCTAACTGCCTCTTTCACTCTACTTTTTAGTCATGGTGGCATGTTTTGGGGTTTTTTATGTGGAGTATACATATAGTCAGACTTTTGCATTGGTGAACCCTTTCATATAGCAAGCTTCTGAGTGTGACGCTCCTCCCATATATTAAAAAGTGTTTTAAATGTATTTAATACCATTACAAATGCTGGAGGCAAAGCGGGGTGTGGGGTAGAGGCTGACAGCTCGCAACCCCCCCATGTAATAATCTCACAACCCCCTGAGGGGTCCCGACTCCCAGTTTGAGATCCCCTGATATAGTCTGAGCCTCTATTATGGTGTTTTTAAATAGTCTCCATGGAGTTTGCAGGCATTTCACCCTTGTGATTGTTCGTGTTAATTTCTGTTTAACCAGCTTACTCATTTTTGTGTAGTTCCCCTATTTTAAGTTAAATGCTACTATAGTGAATTTCTTTGACATGTTTCCCCCCTAGAAAGATGTTAAATTTAATTACATTATGGTTATTACCAAGTGGTCCAGCTATATTCACCTCTCAAACCTGATCCTGTACTCCACTTAGGACTGAATCAAAAATTGCCTCTCCCCTTTTAAGTTCCAGGACAAGATGTTTCAAGAAGCAGTCTTTTATGGTATCCAAAATTTTTCATCTCTGCATTTCTTCCTGAAGTGAAATGTTTCTAGTCAATATGAGGATAGCTGAAATCCCCATTATTGAGTTTTCTACTTCACAGCCTCTCTAATCTCCCTGAGCATTTCACAGTGACTGTCACCATTCTGCTTGGCTGGTTGGTAATATATTACTATATTCTTATTGTCCAAGCATGGAATTTCTATTCTTAGAGATTTTATGGTACAGTTCAATTTAAGATTTTTACTATATTTGACTATTCTTTCTTTCACATAGTGCCATTCCCCCAAAAGTGTGACCTACAATCACTTCTATAAATTTTGTACCCTGATATTATCATGTTCCATTGATTATCCTTATTCCAGCAAGCTTCTGCAATCTTAATTATGTCAATATCCTAATTTAATGCAAGGCACTCTAGTTCACCCATCTTAGTATTTAGAGTTCTAGACTGTGCCAAAATAGTATGTCAAAATCATTAGGTGGTTTTTTATAAAAATTCAATTTAGATGTTATTCTTACATACCTTCAATATCTGAAACTATTAGCATCTGAGGCTGAGACACACCTTCCTGGAGACTGTAGAAATGGATTGTGCTGTCAAATGTTATAAAGCCTATTTTTGTTCTAGTGTTCCCAGGAAGCCTAAAAATCAAAACACAGTGTTCAGCAAGTAGATTTTAGTTAGCCTACACTGTTCAAGTGCAAATACGTTCTCTCAGAGCTATTACAATGAATAAGGTAGAGGGACATTTTATTCCTGCTGGGAAATATATCTTCTGCAATATCCATTGCATCATTCTCAGGCTAATGCTTACACTCCCCCACCACAGTAGTTAGAACAACTGCAGTACTGAAATTCGTTTATGGCTTGGCTTTGAGCTATTTTATAGCAATAAAACACCACCTGTGGTGAGATTTACTCTAAATCAATGTTTTTTCAACCTTTTTTCATTTGTGGACCCCTAAAAATTTTTGAATGGAGTTGTGGACCCCTACGGAAATTCAACCTGCTGTCTGCTTGGGGGAAGCTCCTTAACAATCCCTCCCCGCCTCCCCACCAAAGGACCTGTTCCATACTCTTCCCATCCCTACCTAACAACCATCCAAGTTCACACCCAGGCTCCTTTCCAGAAATTTATTTCCCTCTCCCTCAGCTCTTCTGTTACTCCTGACTCCCCCAAGCCTTTGCACTGCTTCTGAGGGGTGTGGGAAATACGGTTCTGTATTGTAGTTTAAATGAATTATTACTCAGAGTTCTGTATTAATATGCCTAGTAAGGAATCTATTTGTCAAAAAACATTTCCTGAATCTTTTTTGTTGTCTGTTTTGTTACAGACATACTTGCTGATAGGTATTTTGAAATAAATCACCAAAAAAATAATTGAAACTTGTGTGATTATATTGTGTTATTTTGAAAAATAAAATATGCAGAATAAAATACTCTGCACACAATTATTAATTTTAATTTTTGGTGCTGAATTCCCCTAAGAGTAAAAGATGTAAATCATTACACAAGTTCATAGTGCGAATAGCTACAAACTGTTACCTGTGTGCATGTATGTATAGACACATTTCCCAGACCTGAGGAGGATCATTGTGTAAGCCTAAAAGCTTGTCTCTCTCACCAACAGAAGTTGGTCCAATAAAAGATATTACCTCACCCAACTTGTGTCTCATGCAAAGCTTTACAGACATGCATGTGCATTTGTTGCAAGGAGTGAACACTGAATTACTGTTTCTAAAGCCATAGTTCCAAATCTTTGTTCAATGCAAACCTATGATATTCTTATGCATTTTTTGCATTATTAAAGCAAAACCAAGAAGTTGTATACTCAGACTGACAGCTACATTTTAAAATTAGGGGTTATATCATTGCAACTGTAATTGATAAGAATTGAATTTAAGGCTAATTTCTATGCAGTACTTTGAAAATTTTCCTCTCTGGGTCATAAATGGACTGAATTAAAATCCTGTTCATACAACATTAAACTAGTTTCACAGATCACAAAAAACATTTCCACAAAGAAAATACTGAAAATATAAGGAAAAAAGATCAAATTCTGAGACAAGAACCAAAACTTACAAGTCAAGATTGTCTAATAAGGTCTTGCAGACTGTATTCAAGTATCCTGTTTCTATTGCATTGTGGGAGACGTCAAACACAAAGAGATACACAGGAGGTTGAGGTGGACGTAGCTAAAAAAACCAAGAGATTTTTAATGTCCGGTGTGACTGAAATTGTCAGTCTCAGTTTATTGGTGATGTTGTAGGTTTATATTGCATCATTCAGAACACATCCCCAAAACAGAAATCTCTCTCATTTGTGTAATAGCAGACAAATAAGCAACGATAGTACAGTAGGAAATATGGAGGAAAAAAACATATGGATAAATTCTAGTCCTTGCTAAAGTGAAACTGAGATCAAATTTGACCTGAAACTGATGTTTGTAAAAATAAGATTTTACAAAATCTAGAGTCAACAAGAATATTCCCATGTAATTTAAAGATTACCAAGGGATTTTTTATGACCGCTTCACAGCAATATTTGTAACCCAAAACAGTGGAGCATCCTGATAGCGTACGAGAGTCTGATATTAATCCAGAAGTGACTAGTTATCATCCAAATTGAGATAATGCAAGGAAAAAAATATATAAGTAACTATGTTAGCTTTCTAAAGTATTAATTTAAAAAAACCTAAGATATTTTGAACAAATTAATTTGTACTTCAATGTATTCGATTTGATGTTGTCCCTTTAACAAGCTGTCTTCCCCAAGTTCTCAGAACTGGTATTTTCCTATTTAGATGACATATAAGTTACTTTAGAAAAGTGCAGACACAATGATATATTTCATCACCATTAGTTTAGTTTAGCTGGTAATGCTTAAGGCGCAGATTCTGCAACCTTTATCCACTCACTGAAATCAATAGGAGAACTCAGGTGAGCAAAGGTTGCAGGACTGGACTCTTGGTCTATTACCAAGTGGTTTTCGTACACGTATATCATCTTAAGCCACAATAATGACAAAATTTTCCACTATTTTTCATTACAACAATATTAAGAGCTAATATGAACCAGAAATAAAGATTAACATTTAGAAGATGGAACCACGATTTTTTATATATACACTTCTACCTCAATATAACGCTGCCCTCGGGAGCCAAAAAAATCTTACCGTGTTATATCGAACTTGCTTTGATCCACCAGAGTGCGCAGCCCCGCCCACCGAGAGCACTGCTTTACCACGTTATATCCAAATTCATGTTATATTAGGTCGCGTTACATCGGGGTAGAGGTGCATTATTTAAGAGTCTGCCTTAACATATCAGGCATGTTAACAGAATCTAGATCATGGCATCATATGCCAGAGGTTTTCAACTTAGGGGTCCTGAATACATCTGGGTTTTGTGAGAGTATGAAAGAGACAACAACCATTTCTTTATATTAGAGGGGTGAGGTCCAAAAGCTTGTCACAATTCAAGGTCAATACAAAAAAGGTTCAGAACCACTGCCACCTAGAGCTATAACTCCAGAAGATGACAAAATTGATCAATCTCAGATGCGCTGTTGATGAGCACAATCAAACGTGCTCATCTACCAAAAACAGAAGTGAAAGCAATGACTGTGTGCAATTTTTCTCGATATTAAGTCAAGAAAACATTGTGCTGAAGTTGCAGTACATTAGTATAAAAAACCCTGGGTGTGAACACATGCAGACACCATGAAGGTTAAAAAAAATAGGGATCTTTCTGACTGAAGCCCCTAGACATTAAAGCAAAAATATAAAAGTTTAAGAAGAGGAAACAAAACCTCACCATGTATTCGGAGGGAGCCATGAACTCAATAGTAGCATTTTGAACTTCAGGTCTTTTATGAGGTTCTCCATATACTCTTGTCACAGGATTGTACATGAATTCTTCAGGAACTACATAAAATGAAAATTATATTATTACTACAATTCACACTAACATACACTAACATTAACTGTGCTAGGATTTAGCACAGACATGTCTGAGTAACCATGCTATATCTGCAGTGAGATACTGTGTAAGAGGAAATATATAGGGGGTACTAAGTAGGGCAGCAAGTTAGTACAATAATATTTCACATTTGGAGATTGTTTCAAACTCAATTAAGCTCTTTAGTGATTACGTCTTGGTCCGTAGTGGAAGAGTTCCTACATCACACACTCCTGATCTGGGAAGGACCAGACGTATAGCAGCAGACCTCAGATGTCAGGATAAAAATGTATTGATGGAATACTGGTAGAAGTCAAATTCAAAAGTTGACATGAATGTTTAAGTGGGCTCACTGGGTTAAAACCTACCATCGTTCACTCTATAACACAAGTTGCACTTCCATCTCCTTTGGTCTAGAAAGCTGACAAAAGGGTTAATGTATGTCCTGCAGGACCGACATCTCACAATTGTACTGGAGGTGACCACAGGTAATTGCTGGAAAAGAGGAACTTCTGCTTTAAAACCTCACAGCAAGATGCTTGACATATTTACAATAGTAATACTATCTTCTCTGTGCTCTCAGGTTAGCCAGCCTAAATGCAACTCTCACTTAGAAGCAGAATAGAGGAAGAAAATACCTCTAATCCTCATGGTGGTTAAAGGCTGGTTAAATTCAGGGTCTAACCTACTTAGCTATGAGCTTCTTTTTCAAAAAAGATGATAAACCTCTCAATCACGTCTAATTTTGTATTTTCATTTTATTTTAAAAAGAGAGAACACTGTCCCCCAACTCAGCACTGCAGAAACAGACATTATATAAAGATGTATGTTAGAAATTGAAGTCAACTGTGGAAGTAACAGGCTGTGGGACCCATATGAATTTATAGTAATTGAATCCACATTGCCTTCCTTATGACTCTAGTGATCACTTCACCATCACCCAAAAAAAAATAAAAAATCACACTTATCTGGAACAGCAGCAATAATAGCAGATTAAATCCAAGTAATAATGGCTTAAAGGGGGTCTGAGACCATCTGAGTCTCAGTTTTTGACTTAGTTAAGAGTTAGTGCTCAGGGAACTGGAGTATAGGAAGAAATCAATGGCTACAGCTGGTGATTAGGTGACAAGATAAAACTACACAAGCTATACCAATATTAAAATATATTAACTCATTTCATTATAGTTTGAGTGGTGTACTGGACCTCAGCTTCCAAAATAACTGAAGACGAGGCTAAGGACTATAACAGTGGGGGCAGATATTTAAAAAGATGACACTGGTTTTCATGGAGCAGAAGCAAGATGACTAAACAGGTTTTTTCCTGGGCCAAGATTAGCTGAGACATTTGCCTCTTATAGAGTTAGTTATCGTTACTGAACTCTAGTACAGGTATAGCTGACACTACAGTATTTAAAGCTTTGAATATTTCATCATACCGATAAGTCTTTGAAAGGATGAAGCAGGAGGCCCAAAGGAAGTTTGGCTTTATTCAATAAGGCCTGAGTTTGAGGAATGTTAGTCAGGGTACATCGGAACAACCTACATGAATGATAAAGAGTTATTTTCAGACTTTCAGAGAATAACATTGTTATTTAGGTATTACATAGCATCCTTTACATTTTCTTTTCACAGCTGATAGCAGTAAATTACTATTTCCTGACAGAATACTCTCTCCAGCATTATGCCAAATCCCCTGCAACTTCAACCTGAACTGTTTGAATCCAACGCATAACCATCACACGTACCTTGTTTTTCCTAAATTGTCACCATATTTTGTATACATTTGGTTGAGTGGAATAAGCATATTGTCCCCTAACACATTCTGCTACAAACAAATACAAAACTTACATACAGGTTACTTAACCCCAAGTTAGACTTCTCAGATAGACATCAAAAAGGTATCTTTGGTTATATGTAAATTGATAATATTGCCAAAGTTTTCTCAGTTAGATTATAGTAGACGCTATATTGCTGGCCTTATGTTTAGCCTCTCATTTACTTCATTATTTAAAACTTTTCACTGGTTACCTCTGGCACAGAGTTCAAAATTCAAGGTTCTACATTCAAGATTATTTTTTACTTTGCCTTATTTAAATGACTTAATTTCTATTTCTATAACTGCCCAGAATCCATTCTGGTTTTGACTTTTGTTTCTTGCCGGTTGTAACTCTCGGGTTCTATCATACCTATCCAAGTGCCTTGAAAGTACCAGGCCTTTGACCAGGTTCCCACAAGGTGGATCATAACCCACTCTGGAGATGCACACTACAGACTCATTTTATCAGATGGCTTAAACACAGTTTTGTATTTATTGTGTTTATATTGCTATAGATAGCGTCACAAAAATCACTTTAGTTACATATTGTAGCAGGAGAAGGCCTAGTCATTAGCCTTAGAACTGGAGATCCAAAGCACTGATCTTTGTCTAATGGATATGATGGAGTTAGACATGCCTATCTCAAAATATGATACACTTCTACCCTGACATAACGTGACCCAATATAATATGAATTCGGATATAACGCAGTAAAGCAGCGCTCCGGGGAGGGCAGGGCTGCACACTCCAGTGGATCAAATCAAGTTTGATATAATGCAGTTTCACCTATAACACAGTAAGGTTTTTGGGCTCCCGAGGACAGCGTTATATGAAGGTAGAGGTGCATATACGCTGAGGTGAATGGAGAAATAATTTCAACTGGTTAGATAACTAACCAGATCTATATACTGGAAAAAAGGATTACACTCAAGGAATCCCCTGTTTATAAGAGAAGATGAGGTCACTGATGGGATTTATCCAACTAATCTCATCAAACCTACTTGTAGGTCTCTGACAGAGCAAGGGCAAAAGGAGGGATATCGTCTACCAGAACTGTTCTAAAAACAGGGTTTAGAAGAAGACTTACTAACTGATATGATCTTATATAAACTACAATATACTTTCATACAAACTTCTAACACATTACAATGTTCTCAGAGAAATTTTTCCAGCAAGAACATATGAACCTTCCTTCTCGCTTGAGGGAGAGAGGTAACTGACTGACAGTAATAAAAGCTGCTGTGGTACCTGGAATGTGTCCAGAACAGTGTTTGCACTCTGGTCTGTACTTTACTCATCTTTTTAAAAGTAAAAATATCAAGCCACTTTTCTTCTTTCATTATTTTAATAAAAATTAAACTGCTTTCCAAACAATTACTGGCAGTATCCAAAAATACTAAGCAAATATTTCAGGAATGCAAGAATTTTATATGCTGATTTTTAGATCCTAAGGATTTTTTTAAATTGAGGAATAGTTCTTATTTCCATTTCTTCTGATAAATTATAGCTAATGGGAAACCTTACTCTGGATTACAATTGAGCTTCTGGATTTCTTCATGCAAGTTTGGGACAGGAGCCTGCAAAGGTGTTGTAGGAAGAATATTTCTTTCTTGAAGAAGGTTGATAGATCTTAATCCTTCTGGTTGCAGACTCAGGCCACTCATAGACCCAGTTATGTGATTAGTGCCCAACGCAGGCTAAGTAAAAAAAAAAAAAAAAAAAATGTTAATTTACCTTATCTGGATGATACATCAATTTAAAAAATAAGCAGATTATTTCCCTTTCAGAATTTTGTAGTTCAAGTATTATTTGGAATTCTGTTGCAATATATTGGGGCATTAGTTACAAAACAAACAATCTTGTCAACTATCAAGAAACAAGCAGCTTATGTATTATAGCAAAGATATGTACCACCATTCATTTGTTCTAAGACTTCCAAGTTTACTGAATTCCTTTGGCAGTCAACAGGACCCTGGTGTATGTTATTATCCAGGCACACAAATAATCCTATTTTATCTGTGTATGTATGCATTTGCTGCATCAATTTGATTTCAAAGGGAGTTTGATGCCTAAACACCTTTGAGGATCTGGACCAGTGTGGCCAGCTCAAGTGGGAGTACATGCAGCAGCATGAGATCTACAATTATTATCTGGGATGGAGCAAGGGGGAGACTTGCCATATCTGTTCTTCTAAACCACACAGACATGAAGTTACTGGGCAGATGCCTTCCCTGGGTGTACAACTCCTAAGACTCAGGGTTGTGGAGCTCTGCACTTCTGAGAGTCTAGGAATCCCGGCATCCACATCCTCCAAGCCCCACTGACAGTGCTTCAGCCCTTCTACCACTGTCTCTCAGCCTATCAAGTTATGTGGTGATTAACACTGCAGTATAATGCTGCATAATTCAATGTAGCCACGCCACATAAATCAGGGGACCCTTGCTGCAGTCTATAATTATTTTAAACATGGACAAATCTGTGTATTGCATTCTAAAATAGGGAAAGTGAGCCAAGCAGTTTACAGGACTGAGGCTTTAGTGATAGACAAAATCAACATTTACCTGAGGGAATGGTTGTGGTCCAGCTGGATACTGCAGAGGTGAGGACTGCATTCCCGGTGCTCCAGGTGAAGATGCATTCTGGTAGCCTGGTGGTAAGGTGGGATAAGAATACCCAACATTTCTACCCATTTTAACATTCTGGGGAGCAGGAGACGGATATGTGGTTGCTAGAGTGGACAAAGAGGATTTACATATTAAAATAAGTTATCCAAGAAACACAGTTAGGCTGACAGACAAAAAAAATCACTTCCATTGATATCATGCAATTATGTTGACATTCTGGCCAGGAATTTACTGACAGGTTTTGGCTGGATTGTTGTTTAAAAAACACTTGCATGGATAAGCATGATAAATGTTAAAACAAAGCTTCGAACACTACAGTCAATTTCCTTGAGATTAACTTACACTGAGCAAAGTAAACATATGTTAGAATAACACCTCCCACCTGAAATGGCTTTAAAAATTAAGTTCCTCAAAATTAAAAGTGTTTAATAAGAATATCCTACCCATGAAGCCTCCTCCTTCTATTGCATCGTAACTGTTTTGGACCAAAGATCCATCACTGGCAGTGGCTGTTGCATCACCTGCTAAAAACAATCCATTAAGAAACGAAGGCTTAAATTCAGAAACCGAGCTGCTTTTCCTCATTTGAAGTTCAATATCAGCAACTGATTTAATATGATAGTGACAAGCTGGAGAACATTTCAGTGTAAAAATCCTAATGCTTGATTCTAAAACATGAAGTGAAAAAGGATCACCTAATGGAAAAAGACACCGGGCTGGCCGGCGCAACCGTGGTCAGCGGCAGCAGTCCCCGGCCAGCTGGAGCAACCACGGTCTGCGGCAGCGGTCCCAGCCAGCCGCTGGCACCACTGGCCAAGGGCATCCCCCCAGACGGCACCCCCACCCCCAACACTCCTCCAGCGCCCTCCCCCAAGATTTAATCACAGGTATTTTTAGTATAAGTCACGGACAGGTTACAGGACATGAATTTTTGTTTGTTGCCTGTAACCTGTCCATGGCGTTTACTAAAAATACCTGTGACTAAATTGTAGGCTTAGGTACAGTTACTTTAAAAAACCTTTCACTATACTCAGTATCTGTTGTAAAACATAAATTGAAGAGAGATTATTAACATGTATCAAAATAAAAAGTGTTCCACATTGTGGATGGAGCTCAAGGTTAGCATGATTTTGCGCTTACTTTGCTTGTGCACCAGTGATTAAATAGAGATATACGAATACAGCTTACTTGTGCTCCCCCTGCTGACTCTGCTTGCGCCGAGCACATTAAATGTTATGAACCCTTCAAAAAAGTTATTTATCATTTGAATGAACTACTTCACCAGAGATGTAATTTTTAGTTAGGCTAGATAACAGGCTTTGCAAAGAGTCCAACTTGATCTGCGGTGTAGTAAGATTCCAAATTCCTCCCCTAGTTGCACATGTTGGGAAGTCATTTTCAAAAGCACCTCAAGGATTCAGATGCTCAATTCCCTTATGTATTTTTGAAAATTCCATCCTTAAATGATTACTTATGTCTGCTAAAAGAAGAAGAAACTAAACACTCTTCTCTTAAGAGCACCCATCCTGCGTCATCTACTGATTCTATCAATAGCAGCTTCTGGAAGTCACACACCCAATCAAGAGTACACTGTGGTAAGGAACCAAAAGAATTGTAAAGTGGTAAAAGAAGGAAGGGGATTGTTAATGAAGGGCTCCTGGGAACCATCAACTAATACATAAAGGGGTTATTTGGGTTAGTAAAAGGAAAAACATACCCAACACATCCCAATAGTAACCCAAATTAAAGAGACTTGTTACCCAGAAGTAAATAAGCTACTTTATAGTCTGTTAAAAATTCTAACTTATCTAGAAAGAACGTGTTACATGGCTTTTTTTAAAATGTGGAAAAAAATACCAGTTTGCTAATCAAAGGCAATTTCAAGTAAATTTCATATGCTCAAAAACTATAACAAACACTCTTCATTGTCCGTGCAAGTTTCCTTTTAAAATGGGTCTTCATACTACAATTTCACCAAGCTACCATAGGACAAAGCAATTATCAAATTTACTGCATGTGGGGAAACCAAGAACAATTTTGACTTGATATCCCACACTATTAGATTAAAACAAACAAACAAAAACAAGCAGTGACAATTACTTTATGGCCCTAAGATGAACACTAACTGTGAAACACTACAAGGTGGATAAAAATCAATGTTTTTAAATTGAAATCAGATTTTTTTTAATAAAATACTTTGAGGAAAAAACCTATCTAAAGATATCTCATCATGGAATAGAGATTATAAATTTTAATTCTTTAGTATGAGACAATCTATTCATGTAATATTTAAGAAAAGTTTTGTAACTGAGTTCCAGTATTTCATCGGTTAGGGATCCAATTTTATGGGATTCCAGGGACTTCTGTATAGATTATTTAGATTAAAATTTCTATCTACCCAATGGGACTCAGTGCTCAGTCTAGAAGACCCATCAGAGATGCTTAGTTTTGCAGTTCTCAAACTGTGGATTTGTGTCTCTGGATATAACATGCTTGTTAACAGCAAAAATGTTTTTAAATAAATAAATAAAATAAATATATAGAGGTGAGAAATAACAGACCTCAACCGTATTGTCCCTCTGCAAATTTGTGTACACAAAGTCAATCCCTTACCTATCTTTAGAAGTGCAAAGTTTCAAAAAGTTCAATGAATAGAAGATTGTTGGGGGAAGAATAGATCTGGACAAGGAGAAGAAGTCTAGAGATAAATATGAGGGAGGGACAGGAAGTAGAAACAAAAGTGAAACTGTTCGAACGGAATATTCCAGAAGTCTTGAGGTCTCTCTGAGTGTAGCCTTCATTGATTTGAGATCTATCATACCATACTCTCACAAGAAGGGAAAACCTACAATGGCAGCAGGCCATAAAAGAGACCCAGTTTGGGGATATTTTAATGAAGTTCCTCTACCTGTAGGTAAGACAGTCATGCATGCAAAATGCAAATAGTGAAACAAAGAAAAACTTGAATATTTAAATTCAAAAATTCATATGCTTGTTTCATTAAAATATTATATGTTTGCTGCTGAAGAAATAAATCCAGAAATACACAATGTTGTTGTTTTAGTTAAATAAAACAATTTAAGTGTCTGTCTGGTAATGTTCTCCTCTTAATACAGCATGGCAAGAAAATCCTCCAAATATTAATGATTAACCTGTTGAACTGGAGATAGTTCACTTCCCAATGACTTCATAAATATCTGCTTAAATTACCTTTGGTAAATGAATTAACCAAACAAATCATTTATTTTCTGATATAGCTGTAAAACTAATCTGAAAAGTTTTCAAAATAAATCACTTTAAAAATGTATAGTGTGTACCTTCTAAAAATGAAACCTACATTTATCTCTGAGTTGTGAAGAATATGTATTAAAGTTATAACAATCAAGAAGAATGCACTTCTATGTAGAAATCCATGATTAAATCTAGTCTTCCTGACTAGTGATTTAAATCAAATCTACCCTGGTTTGGTACAAAGCAGTGATGAGTGCTTAAACACAATGGCATACTTGTGCAGCAGCCATAGGAGTAAACCTCATGACTGCCATATTTTTTCTTAGATTAGTCCTGGACAGCTGGTACTGCGTAGGGCATTTATTAAGAGCAGGTGTCACTCTCCAACTACCTTAACACACTGCAAAGAAAGCACACAGTAAGTACGATTCAAAAGTTTCACTACAAAAAGTTAAATATAACATACAGCACTTACATCTGACACAGCATTGCAGAGCTCACATTTTATAAAATTTCCCCATGGGACAACCCTGTATATAGCAATCCCCATTCCACCCCAGGAGCAACGATACCAGAATTCAAATGATGCTAACTCCTGTTTTGATCCTGCTGAATAAAAGAAGAACTCCATGCAGGAATAACATTTTAATCCTCTGTAGTTGCTGCAGGATTGGTGGTAGAGAGATTTAAGTTTCCCACACAGTTTTGAAACAATGGGAAAAGAAAAAATCCCTCCTAAATACAAAAGTGAATATAAAAACCAAGGGCATAACATCACACACGTATCACTCTCAGATATTTCTTCTGAACACTCAGTTTTACACTTCTCTTCTGCATCTGTCAATGGAAAATAATATATCTTCTTTCTCCCATCAGTTTTACCTTGAAACTGTGAGGAAACTATGCTGCACTGATGTGAAATTCTCAACTTACGTCAATGCAATAAAATCGGTGCATTAATTGGTACAGTTTTTTCACAGACACATTGCAAGACAAATTTAACACACATGAAAGAAATTTGTTCTTCTGAAAATACAGCATCAGAAACTGATATTTGGGAAAACATTTCATTTCATATTTGAACTACCTCTAAGTTTAAGTTAAAGAAAAAAGTCTGAAGTTTAAGAAAAAAGATCCTCTAACACAGTCATTTGGGAAGTACTGGTGATGAAAACATTCATATATCAAAAAAAAATGGAAGAGTTCTGAAGCATAGTTACCACTGTGAAATCATGGGAAAGTTTTCCAGCAGCCAAAAGTTTCTGTTCGCTAAGTCATCTTGAGTTAAATTTCTGTATTTACAATTACCTATATCGATATGGAAAAACCAAATAAACAGAATTGATCAATCCCTTACCTTCTTGGTTTGCGGCTGAATTTAGCAGAGGCTGGGGTAGAGAGCTGTTAGGCGGTCCTACTGGGGTTGCTGATGGCCTAACTAAAGGTGGACCTCCAGCAGGAGGCGGTCCTAGAGGAGGTCTAGCAGGAGGGAATGCAGAAGCTAAAGGCCGATTCACTAGTGGAGGAACAAAGCCTGTAGAGATAATTCATTTTCAGAGCTTTAAACCGACTGAAGAGTTACAGATGGTTACTTACATACAGGTCAATCTGAACATGAATCTTATTTACTCAGTGGAAAGAGCAGCACAAGTTACAGAAACCCCAAAAGAAGCACTTGAAGTTTAACAGCTCTTAGACAGTTTTTCTTCTCATCCTTCAAACTACACAAACTTAACTGATCATTTTAAAAAGTATCTGCTTGATTACTTATGAAACAACATTCAATATTCCAGGTGTATCTGTAGTGGTGACATCAAACAAAAGTATCTCTTTATGATTACTTTGATTTTGTTCCTTTACCTGAGACTTTGCCAACAGAGACAGCTCTGGGTAAGGTACATTACCAACATGAGCAGAGACCTTTGCTCCCACTAAATACAAGGAGCATCTAGACAATAAGCTAAGTTACGCAATCTAATTTTAAAGACAGTATGTCACTAATTCTACAAATAACTACAACCGATTTAGTTCAGGAAGAATTTTTATTGTGTTACGGCTATGAGAGTCCTGCTATTACAGTCCTTCATGTTTATTCTGTAGACCAGTGGTCCACAACCTTTTCCATGGGGCGGGCGCCGGACAACTAGGCCCCAAGGACCATAGCCGCTGGACAAGCAGCTGCCGAAATGCCACTGTGAAGGAATGTCATCAAGAGGCGTCACCGCCAAAATCCAGCCAAAATTTGGCAGGATTTCAGTGGTAGCGCTTCTTCACGTTGCCACTTCTCGGCGGCATTTTGGCGGCTGCTTGTCTAGCAGTCAGTACGCGGGCGCACATGGATGCCCCAGTGGGTACCATGGCACCCACAGGCACCGTGTTGGGGACCCCTGCTATAGACCATTCTGAAAAACCAGTCTCACTAGGTCTGCCTTTTCTCCCAACAATCTACTCCTTAATTTCCCTCCACCTGTGGACTACAAGGGGTATCTTCAGGGACATTAATGGCTCACAGATCACAGTTTGAAAGCCACTGTGCAATTAATTTCCTTTTAATGTGCATGGTTAACATTGACACATCAGTCAACATGAGTTTAAAAGTCATTCGCAAGGGAAATATTTGCTTTAGCATTCCAGTTGCTTTGACTTGCAATAAATTTTATAGAAGGATAGCACACGACTCTCATTAACAGGAACGTGTGCTCAGTAGAAGAATAATTAGAAAAGAAACTGCTGTATGTGAATTGGATAATAGAAACCTAATGATAAAACTGTAGTGAACTGAAACTGCACAAGTGGTTTGCATCTGTATTGTGTTTCCAAAATGGTTAAAGTCTGCAGTTAGTGTTATGCAAATTTTTTGTCACCTGCATATCATAGGGCACAAAAAAAAAAGAGCTGATATATCTAATAATGTGCTGCTCTATCACTTTTATAGCCCATTTCACACTTCTTTTCTCATAAACTTTCTAAAGACAAACAACTTGGGATGGAGTTAAAACTAGATATTTAGAGTAAGGAAGCTTTCTATCAAATACACACTAAGCTTTCCATTTACCAATATTATGCATATCACTTTATTCATGTTTTCTTACTTCCCATAAAATGTTGAGGCCTACTATTCCAGATACTTGACTTGCTTTAATGAACGATGCTGAAGAAACTATTACAGCTTGTGACAAATTCATGCATTTAAAAAAATATTACCAAAAAATGTGAAATGTTTACCACTAACATAAGCCAGTGATAAGGTTGGAGACTGGCTGGTGCATATTACCAGGGAAGAAAGAAGCATTAGTGAGATTTTATTTGCTAATGTATGTTTTTATATCTGTGCTGTGCTCAATGAAGTCTCTGTGCCTGTGTTTTCCTGAACAAATCATCCTTGTCTAGAGTGAAGAAAGAAACTGAACTGTAGCATCACTGCTTTCTCTCAGCTTCTCCTTTCAAACACACATACATACCAGGCTTCTGTATTTCAGAACGACTGTTGTATGACTCAACAAACTATACTCAAGGAGTTCAAGTTACAACTTTCCAACAAAGGCCATGCTGAGAACTGCCAGCATTAAATGATTAACAAGAATCCTAAAAAACCTTCAACTTGCACACACACATCCCTACTGACAGAAAATCGCAAGAGGCCAAGATTTCATCCAAGTGTGCAAATGTTCAAATAGGCATTATTCAGAAGAGCACGAAAGGGCATATAGGTACCATATATGCTCACCCAACCTCTGTACTGTGTACCTGTTTCCTGACACATAAATATAATATATATATTTTTGCAAACCCTCCGTTCTCTATATTTCTAGTCCTTTTCTTCCTTTTTTAAAAGGCAGGTAGGTACCACAAAGAGGTGGTAAGTGGTGTAGAGAAAAGATCCTCTAGGTTTAGAGCTGTGAGAAAGAACCCCTAGAAAGCATGAAGACATGCCAACATTTGACCTAAATACGCAGTATTAAACATAAATTTAAACAAGACGATGAGTGAGAAAGGCCAATTCCCAGCAAATGCCTATTGCAGCATTCTTCAAAACACAAAATTAAGAGCCTGCTCCCTACATGGAACTTTCTTTGAAGTGAATAGAAGTTCTCCAAGCAGTTCTAAACTGCATATCATCAGAGCATCTAGTTCAACAATGCAGTTCCACAACCATTAGGAGTCACCGCAGAATCAGATCTTTCTTTATTTTTAACCACAACAGCTAAAGTGAGAATCAACTTTTGCAACCAGATGTAAAACTCAGTCCAAACATATGCCACTGTACAAAAGTCCTTATGTTTACTTTATCTTTCTTACCTGGTTTCATGTAGCTGTTTTGAAGTGGAGGACCTCCAGGGGAAACAGTATACTGATAGCTTGTTGCAGGATTTGTGCTCCCTGATGATGATAATGGCTGGGTTGGTAATGTTCCTGCTACATGAACAAAATGGTTTGTTTGAGACCCAGTTGGCTGACTCATAGGAGTCTGACCATATTGCCAGTTTGAAAGTGCTGGGGGATAAGCTCCAGGAACAAAGCTACTAGAAGATGATGGTATAGCAGCAGAGTTTTGTGATGGAGGGAGCATTTGGGGAACAGAACTTGTATGTTGCAAAGGTGCCACAGAAATAGGTCCCACAGGTGGTCTATTAAGAGTCTGCCCAGATCCCTGATTACTTAACAGAGAAACATTCTGAGAACCACCAAAGTTATATTGTCCAGAAGACGGATGCACAGGAACCTTTGTTGGTATCTGATGCGAGTATAATCCTGGAATTGTAGAGCCGAATCCTTGGCCATCTAATATCTGTGATGAATGCATCAGTGAGTTTTGCACAGGACCTACAAGAAAAAACCTTCCAAGAGTCAATGTTGTACCCAAGAAAAAACTTCCAGCTTCCCAATAACATCATTTATTTACAGCCCCTAGAAATTTACCACTAGTCCCTTAGTAATGAAATGCTTTTTAGTAACAAGCCAAGTATAAGGAGAGTGGTATAAGACACATGAACTTCATAATTAATAATTCTTTGCTGCTTTCATAATTAATTGCTCTTAATACACTAGTCCTTTAATTATTTTTCTGACAACCTAGTAGAACCCTGATATTCTCTAAAAGTTTCAGGTTTGAACATGGCCATCATCCCTGGCTGATGTTTGCACGCGAACATCCAGAAGCCAGACGTTCAATAAAAGCAAATCAAACATAACTTTGATGCTCTCGCATGCAGCTGGCTGGTGAACCAGAATGAAGCAATTAAATGTAGATGGCAGACAGGGAAAATATGCTTGGAGTCTGAAACAATTTAGAAATTTCCTTTGAACATGATGATTGACCCTACTGTTAATTTACTGGGGAACATACAAGTTAGTGGACATATCAGCATAGTTCTTAAGGTAATAAACCATGACTGATATTTCTCACAAGCTTAAGAATGAAAACTTCTAGTGGTCAGTTTTAGTAAAAGGAAAAACTCATCCCCATATTACTCATGTAGCATTTACTTTGGAAAAGGCAAGTTCTGGAAGCTAGTTAATAGAAAAGTTATTTTCTATTGCCCATTTAAAGCCAAGAGACAATCAGCTAAGCCAAATGCATTTGAGGGGAAAAATCATATTATTGGTATGATCATACGAACATGGCAGCAGGCGTTTGTGTTGATTCCCCAACTAACTGTTGTGCACACATGAAGGGTGGCGAACAGAGTATACATGCTGAAATGACCAAGAGTGAAAATGGTTTTTAAAAGCTGCTGTTTACACTAATTAGCAGCTACATTTTCCTTAGTACTTTTTTAAAGCATCTCTGTCAGGATCATGGGACAGAGATCAATTTTGCCATCAAATCTCAGATATTTTGCTCAGTGAAGTAAAAAAAGGTAACCTATGCATTTAATCTGCTTTTTAGATTTTTGCTGACTGGTACAGCTGAACTAAACTGAATTCGTTTGGAGAAGATATTCAGAAGCAAGCAGTTTATGAAACCATTAGCCATTTTTAGAATGATTTACATTCTTAGGTCACCATTCATTTTCCATATTTTAAAGATGACAACTAGATATGATAGGTGAAAACAGTACTACATTATTTTCACAATGCTGGGACTATAGCTGGTGGGGTTGTTTTTTTTTGTTTTTTTTTTTGTTTGTTTGTTTTTTTTTTAAACAAAATGGGTTTTTATTGGAAAATACTATTTTGTCAAAACCAAAATGTTTCACAGAACCCAACTCTTCCACAGAAACACAGGCAAGTTCACACTGTAAACCCTCCTGGTTTCCTGCCAGCTATCCTGGTGGGATGCTGAGGAGCCATGGGCATCCAGGGTTCACCGTTCCAGGGCAGCTCAACAATCAGATTGTTCCAGAACTAAGGACCCCAAACCACAGGTGGCAGCCAGAAATAAACGTTTGATTTTTGTGAAATGAAATATTTCGGAATCCCCACTCTGAAGTTTTTAGGTGAACTAAATATGCTTCCTATTGTATCCCAGTTGACATTACAACTCTCTTTCTGTCACAGGTTCTCTCTTGAACTGTTTTTTGCTATTCGAAGTCAATCTGTGTCTTTCTGAATTACTTCCCATTCCATCACCTCAAGTTTATAAAAATATTACGTGATTGTTGCATGCCCATTTAAGTGACTATAAAAGATGTCTGTTTTAAATGCTTAGGTTTTTAAGCAAGCAGTCCTTGATGTGCATACACAGTAGCAACCTTAAAGTTAACACAGTATTTTAACTGTTATACTGTATTAAAAATAAGGGAACAGTCATATTGGTTACCTCTGAGATTTTGAAAAAGGTGTTTCAAACAGTTTAGGTCAAATTGCATTAACTGGAATCTCACTGTTTCAGTCTTTAAGACAGATCCTAAGAAGGGAATATATCGATTATTTTGCTCAATGTGTCCTCACTTCTGTCTCTGAAGAACCACCTCTACCTTCTGTCCCTTCATTATAGACAGATAACTAAAATATCCTCAGTTCTCCCATGACTTCAGTGATAAGATCAACATTTACAATACATAATATATAGAGAACAGATGCATGAAAATCATTCCTGGATCACTGAACACCTGCTTTTCAAACAGAAATACAGTATTCAGATTCCCTGATAAGAATCAGATGTCACCAAATCTTCTTAACTGTTGATACAGTAGCTAGAAACATGACAGTGAACTGTTTTTGTTTAATGTACTACTGTATTTTTAAGAACAAGTTACAATTAAGATAACACTTTGAAAAAAGAAATCTGATGAGAAGTTTTTTGGGGGGGGTGTACACCACAGAATTCATGTGTGACTTTGTGCAAGTGACTTACTCTGTGCCTCAGTTCCCCATCTGTAAAAACAGGAATAATAGTACTTCTACTTAGCTACTATAGTAATGCAAGTCAAATACCCAAAATGGACATAGGGATTGGTGCAGCTGAATTTGGTCCCACCTCATCACAGAGCAGATGGGGCCCTGATCAAAACTTAAGTTTCTGAAACATCATGACATTATAGCACGAGATCATGTGATCCTAGCAAAAGACATTTAAAGACATCAAAAATATGTATTTACATTATAAATACTCAAGTTAGTCTATTTAAAATGCAGGACTATTAATATGCTTAGCACCAAAAGCAGATGAGTTTCCATCTTTTATGAGCCTAGTTCATTTTACTGTCAAAAAATGCTCAGTGCTACAGCTGTTGAAGTATTGGAGGGGATGATTACTGAAGCAACCCAATATACAACAGTCAGCAACTTAGACAGATAAACAACATAGTGCTGCCAGTAACAATTTAAGGTGATATGTGAATATGTGCGCTCAGGAGATAACCTGCTAAATACGTGATGAGCAAGAAGTTGCTGTGAAAAGCTGGAACAGCCTATATGAACATAAACAATGCCTACTTCCTACATACAAGCTACTCCAGCCATTATAAAAATTGTCACATAGTCACATCATGTTAAAAAAAAAAAGATATATTATTGCTCAGTCTGCACTTGACTTTTAATGCATCGCAACATGCAAGGTCTTTGGAGGCAGAACTTCTTCTCCATGCATGTTTTTAAACAGTGCTGATAACAATTTAACAGATTTCCTGCATTTAAAAGACTAGTGATAAAAAAGTGTTACATTTAATGTCACATCTGAAGATGACATTATCATCACAAACAAAAACTTGCATAATTCTCCTTTTAATTTCCTTTTCCCTATGCCAAACACCCCCAACTAGCCTGCCATGCATTCTCCTTCAACTCTCTCCTTAAGACATCTCTGATAACTCCAGTCCTTCCTACTCCAGGCAATATTAACTAAATCAATGGCTACAAAAAATTAAAACCAACGAGCTCTCAGATTATACAATTTATTGAATGAGAGAACACTGTTTTTGCATAAACTGCAAAGTAAAAATACATTATGTGCTTTACTCTAAAGTTACAGGATCCTCCCACTGCAAGTGATAACTGTGGTGCCACACGTACACTACACTGCAAGTGGACACAGATGCCCAGATTATGAATGACTTCTGAATTTAGAAAGTTGAATGCAATCTATAATTGGTGAGATACACTATAAAATAAATCTCTCTCTCACTCAACAACTTTATTTTATAAAATAGGGCTTTGAAAAGAAAAGAAAAGAAAAGAAAAGAAAAGAAAAGAAAAGAAAAGAAGCATGCTGTAGCAATCTGAGGACCATACACACATTATTAAAAACTTCTTTTATTATAATGTTAACAGAGGATGACAACTTATTTACCAAATAATGGGCTAAAACAGACTGACTTTTATAAAAATACTATTCTATTACGGCAAATTCAGACCACTGGCTCATTATCTCATGTAATACCCCATCTGTGCCATCACCTAATGTTTCCAGAGAACAAAGCCTCATGACCACCTACTGTACGTGCATTGGGGTTTGTGAGAGTGAGAACTCCATCCCCTCAGAGGGATCAGGTTATATCCTCTCCTGATATCATTGTTAAAAATAATCCATCCCCTTCTTAAAAGTCCAACTTATTTTCTTCTAACACCTTACTGATGGGCATAAAGAGAAACGGTATGCGCAAAGCTGTTTGAAATCAGATACTGAAATCTTTAAAGTTGCTATCAAACATCTTTTAACTCAAGATCTGGCCACTTTTTATGGCCAGGGTTCTCAAACTGGGGGTCAGAACACCTTAGGAGGTCATGAGGTTATTATGTGGGGAGTTGCGAGCTGTCATGCTCCATCTCAAAACCCACTTTCCTCCAGCATTTACAATGGTGTTAAATATATTTAAAGAGTGTTTTTAATTGGGGGGGGGGGGGTATCACACTCAGAGGCTTGCTATGTGAAAGGGGTTCCCAGTACAAAAGCTTGAGAATTACTGTTTTATGACTTGTTGCTAAATCAGAATAAAACAAAACAGGTTAACAAACATCCTGTGTGTATTCCAGTGATGAAACTAGTAGTCAATTTGAATGTGATTTGCTCAAAATTCCACAAGGAAGGTATTTGGAAAATGTTTTCTCAGCAATGCCCATCCACACACGTACAACCTCACAGACAGGAGCCACTCCTTCCCCACGGGTTTGTTTTTTTTAAAAGTTTTGTGTTAGTCTCCCACAGAAACCTGTCACTGGGTGTATCTGCGGGGGCACAGCTCGTGCCCTTCCCCACCCAGTTTGGGATGTGTATTCCGATACTGCAGTGATGAGCACAACGTAAGTGATCCAAAGTGATGATCCGCATCCTACGTGGCACACACCCCCCCACACACACTCAAACCCTGAAACTGAGCACAAGCGGACTTCCCGTGAGCCCTGGCCCTCTGACTGCCCGCTCGGCCCCACCAAGGGGCCAGTAGGAGGGAGCGCAGAGATCTCAAGGGAAAAATAAATACCGGGAAAACGCAGGCCTCGCCCACTGGAGACCCCCGTGTCCGACCATCCCCCCAGCACGGCTGCGCGACCCCTCAGTGTCCCGGTGGGGCGGCGAGAAGGGAGCTGGGGAGGATCAGTGAGTGCCCCCGCCGGGCCCCAGGAGCCCAGCCACCGCCCGGGGGCCTGCTCTCTGGGGGACCCCCGGACAAAGGGCTGGGCACGGAGGCTCCGCTAGGGACCGTGCTCCCCGTAAGGCGCCGCAGGCCCAGCGCTGGGTCTCCGGCCTGGCCTCGCCCGGGGAATTGCACCGATTCTCCTCGCCCTCCCCCGGGGAGCGGCCGAGTTTCCCCTCAGCCTGGAGCAGGGAGCGGCCAGACCCTCGGTCCCGGGCGGCCTGGCCTCACCGTTGCTGTAGCGCTCCTCTCCAGCCCCGTTCTGGCTGCTGTGCCCGGAGGCGGCGGGGGGTCTCCCGGGCTGGGCCATGGCGGGAGCGGACGCAACCCTGCCTGTGTTCGCCCAGCCCCAGCTCCGAGCCTGGGGGAGGACGGAGGGAGGGAACCACACACCGGAAACACCGACAGCGACGCCGCGCAGGCGCACTCCGTACACGTGGCATTTCCGGGCCCAAGCGTTCTGCGGCAGTGGGCGTGGCCAGAGCATGATGGGGCGGGGTCTGAAGTGGGTTTCGAAGGGGGAGTTCTCTCCCGTGATGTGCTGGTACTGTCGTGGGTGGAATTGATTCTTCTTTGGACAGCTGTAGCCTAGCACGATCCCTGTATCCCTCATTACATGCAGTGTTCCACTCCGGTATTAGAGCTTGGGTTTATTTTGTCTCCCACTGAGTAGTTAATTACAGCTTTTCATTTCTAAACCAATTTATTTCATGTCATTATAACAGTAGCTCACAGTAATATAATACTACCCGTCCACCCCTGTTTGAGCACCAACACAGTACCGTTTTTTCTTGAAAAATATTCAGGCTCAGTAGCTACTGCACAATAGTTTAGGTGAGAAAAAGAGGGCATCCAGCTGAAAAGGGGCTGGGAAGGGGGGTGAAGAGGAAGAAATATTAGGGATGCAGAATGTAATGACTCTTAGCATGACAGCAGAGTTCCCTTGTGTGTGATTCTGTTCAAGCTGAAGTCAATGGCAAAACTCCCAGTGACATCAACAGGATCTTCTCTTCTGCAAAGTGATCTACGGTTTATAAGCAACACAAGTCCGCTTCTGTTTTATATGCAAAAAGATTCCACTTAAGTTCCCACAACATAAATGCCATAAATTTTGGTGCAGCAATGAGGGGTGCTGGAACAATTTTTATAGTCAGGATGCTGAGAACCATTGAACCAAACTATAAACTCCGTATATAATGGAAATCCCTTCTAGCCATCTGGTGCTATAGCACCCCCCACACCTCTGGTTCCAGCACCTATGGCAGCTATTCTAACTCAGAAGGAAGAATACCACCACCTACCTATTAGAATCCTGGGGTGTGGGGGGAGGCAAGATTATTGAGAAAGTTTGTAAAGTAGAGTCCTGATCCTGCAAGGAGCAGCACACAAGTGGATCTCAAGAGGGCTCCATACAGGACCAACTGCATGGAGCTCCTTGCTGAATTGGGGTTTAGGGCCTGGGCATAACATCCTGATGTAAAAGTAAACAATGTAGAATGTTAGCCTGGAGGGGAACAATCTCTGAAATGTAATTAACCCAGTGGGAATAAGCAACAGGAGCAGAGGAATTTAGAAACGCTAAATACTAGATTTTCGGCCAAATGTTCTTCCTACTAATAATACAAATAGTGAAAAAAAGAAATATGAAATAATACTGACAGTAATGTTATAAAGAGAATATTTTTTAAAAATCCTTAAAATATTACCAGCTCTTTAAAGCACCTTTTAAAGGATTAAATTATGATTGTAGAAATCTGGTGTGTCAGTTTAGGTTCTGATCATGCAAGCACTTTCACACAAGCTTAACTTTCATTCCCATTTACTCTGGACCTTGGTACCTCATCTTTCACTCCTTTCAGACCAATGCATCATCTGGGTTGTGAATGAACAAAAAATACAAAATCTATCTTTCTTAGGGTGATTTCAATCATTCTAGTATCTAAGCACTTCCCAGGACTGTGTTTTCCATAACTCTTGTGCATAGCATGAGGCTGTGATATCTATGTTTAAAATACAAAATTAAGTTAACTGTTTATGCTTTATTTTACCTCCAACAGTGCTAATGACTTATGCGAAACAATTTGCTCCACCTTGCATTTAGCTGTGACAGTTGGAGTATTTTTCACAGACCTGAAGAAGAACTCTGTGTGGCTCGAAGGCCTGTCTCTCTCAACAACAGAAGTTGGTCCAGTAAAAGATATTACCTCTCCCACCTTGTCTCTCTAATATCCTGGGACCGACATGGATACAATTACACTGCATACCCCCAACAATAACATTCAAAATTAGCAATTTAAAATAAAAGTTTGCATAGTCAAAGTTCAGAGAAGTATCTCTGGTCCTGTTCTTGCAATTGGATTTATTAATGTGGTCCCATGCTTCCTTGCAAGTCCCTATTAATTTCAATGGCACTCTGACGCTAGGCTGATCAGACAGCAAATGTGAAAAATCGGGACAGAGGGTGGAGGGTAATAGAAGCCTATATAATAAAAAGACCCAAAAATCAGGACTGTCCCTATAAAATCAGGACATCTGGTCACCCTATCTGACGCAAATATTTATTAATAAAATTTTAAATATTTGAAAAGATAATTAGAGAATATTTCATCAATCTTTATTAATAACATAAAAATTAAAACACCAAATAGAGAAGAATAAAGAAACAAAATGTAAAAAGAGATAAACAAAGGACCAAAACAGCTGAACAAAAGAATCGCATGTACCCCAGGACTGAATTTGGCTTAATATTTCATACTCGCACAATTTGAAATATAAGATAAACTATTAACTAATGATATTTTTTAATGCTTGAGCTACTTCTATTCCAACCACCTTTCTAAAAAAAGGTGTCCAAATTAATTCAAATGTGTCAATTTTCTCTTATATGATTATCTTATCGTATTGTTTCAAATCCTGCCTCAAGTTACAAAATGAAGATACATTTTATTCTTAGTATTTTCTACTGCCATCAAATTACTCTTCAGACAGTCAAATTACTAACCTTGTTCCTTTTCAGATTTGCATAATGGAGTATATTCCAGTGATAAATTTATAAATGTTTGAAAGGATTGAATGGAAATTAGTAAATCAATATAGTATAGTCTCTGTGTCTGATTCAGGCCTTAACTGAGTCTCTCTCATGAGGCTAAGGCAGGGCTGCCCAGAGGATTCAGGGGGCCTGGGGAAAAGCAATTTCGGGGGCCCCTTCCATAAAAAAAAGTTTCAATACTATAGAATCCTATATTCTTGTGGGGGCCCCCGAGCAGTCCTGGGCTAAGGTGCCAACTGTGTTGGTGTTCTGTGGAATAGACATTTATTTACTGGCAGCTCATTTCTTACAGGTCACTGAACAGCCTTCAAATGCTGTAATGCTGGCTCAGAAAAGTCTACTCTTTCCAACCAGAGTACTTTGGTGCACATCTCTGTCACAGTTACCCAACTGGAATAAGAAGGGAGTTTAGGATTTCAGCATCCTTATTGTAGTCAACAAATAGTAAACTTTTTAATAGGAAATCTGATATTAACATTTATAAAGAGGCATATATAAGCAAGACAAGTATGTGATTATACAACGTGCACATCACATGACTTATTGGATTTATGCCATTTAAAAAAAAATGGAAATGCGTAACAAATCCTCACACACTAAAGGTGGAATTTCAAAAATTCCTCATTTGAACAGAAAAAAAAAAGTTTCTGTATAATCTAAAAAAATTGACAATTTATTTATTGGTTGTTCATTGTTAATACATTTTGTATAGCTGAGGGGATGGAATTCTACAAATAGTGGTATAAGAGTCCGATTCATTTCTAATTTAGATCAATGGGAGTCTTTCTGTTGACTACATGGGAACCAGATCAGGTCCTAAAGATGTAGCAATTCACACTGGATTTTCTTGTAGTAGATTTTTTTCATTGCACAGCAAGGCGTGATTATAGCTAGTTAGGTCCCAGCAGCAGTGATGCGAGAGGAAGAGACAGAGAGAGAGTTATTCACATGGAGGATATATTTTTATTAATTTGGAAAATTATGTGCTTTTATCAATTATTAGCCAGGCTTCTGAGGATTGTCCTTATTGTTTGTTTAATTTGAAAGGATATTTTGCAATGGTTCCTAAGTGAGATAGCAAGCTTTTATCTTGTCTTCGTAGCATCTGTTCCATCATTAGGATGTTGGCTATGTCTTTTTTGGATACTTTCTTTCTCACTTCCATTCGTGTGGGTGGATTAAGATTCTTCCAGTACCATAACAGTGTGTGTTACAAGATAGTAATTGATTTTATGGCTGAAAGCCTGAAGTATAGTAAAACTCCATTCTTTTCATCCAGCCATCACCTTGGATGTAACATAACTGACTTTGTAACTCAACACATTTGGGGAGATTTTATGATGTGGATCTATTGTGAATTAAAGAATGTCTATGTATGAGGATATTTTATATTCTGAAATGACCATTAGCAATTTTCTTGTGTGGCCTGATTTTGGCTGCAAGACATCCTAGTGCCAGGTTAAAAAGCAGAGACAATAGTGTTCTACCATACTGATTTCCTGGCTTCTGTACTAGCAGAGGCTGGTTGAATATGGTGGAAATCCCATTTATAGATCCTTCCCCAAATCAGATTATTTAAGGGTATTTATAATAGGTATAGTAATTCAAAGTTTCCTTGCCAGCTAGTGACAGAAGATAAGCATCATGGTGAGACAGTTTTGCTAAGTATAGCTGGAGCCGGACTTTACATAAATTGTATGATGCCAATCTGTCTTTCATTAAACTGACTTGGTCAGTGTGTCTGCGAATATATGTGGATTTATTTAACCTTTAGGTACCATATGGTCTTAGAGATGACTCTGAAGTCAATGTATCAGTAAAGCCATCTCCTGTCAGCCTTTTTAGATAAAGTCCTGTTTATCCTTTTGGGGTCACAGCTGTTGCAGTTGCTCTTTATATGTCATTTTATTTATTGTTCTGCGATAACTGTGATGAGACGGTTTTGTAATTTAGGGGAGAAATAATTTAAACCCTGGTATTGCCTATGTGCATTAATTTGATGGCTTGCATATTCCTAACTGAGAGTTCTTACTGTAGGGATATTTATGGACTGGTGACAGGCTAGAAAGAAGTACAATATTTCTGGGTTGTTCAGCATTTCTTTGTTTTTATGAGAGACACTATGTATGTGTAAAAAGGAAGAATGAAACGTAAAAGTTGCTGTAGTTTCTATGCATGCTGTTGCAGGTGACTTTTTTTGGCTCATGACTCTGCTTCAAGGATAATTTACTCAAACTTCTCTCAGAAGCAGGTGTAAAGTGCAATGTCACATACATGGAGGCCACATATAGGCAAGCTGTTCAGAATCATGTACTGTGCTGGGGCTTTAAAACCAATTGCTTTTGGTTTAGTCATAGTTCACATTTTGATAAATTATATTAAGACTTTAGCATGTTACTAGGGATTTCGGGATCTCAATTTTTGGGTGCACAACTTGATACACCTTGAAGTACTGAGCACTCACCAGCTGAAAATCAGACCTCTTTAAAGTGATTCAACTTGAGCAACTTGGAGCAAGACACTAAAATTACTAGCCACTTTTTGAAATCTTGATTTTAATAAAATCAGTAGAAGAAATTATGGAAGAGTAAAAGTTCTTCTCTACAGCAGGCCTTAAGTGAAAAATAGACACCATTATCACTACAATTTTCTCTTCTTCCCACAGATACTAATTCATTTACCTCCTTGGCATAAGTGACAATACCAAGCATACGTTTTACAATAGCTTGGGATATTAAGCTTTCTTTATAACAACAACAGACTTCGGTTCTGCAAGCTTAAGCCCAGTTGGAGCACTACTGAAATAGTTTGTATTTAGATCTGGGTGCGTTAAAATATTAATAGCTGAATTTCACGGCACTCCTCTGAGGTAAGAAAATATTTTTCCTGTCTTACAGATGATAAAATTAAGGTAGAGAGAATTGAAGTGACTTGTCTAGTCACACAGGGGGTGTATGTCAGTCAGGAGCATAACATATATCTCAAGACTCCAAGCCTTGTGTTTTAATCACAAGAGCCTCTTTTGTGCTATAAATGCTACATTTCTTGTGACATATGTATTTATTGCCTTTACATCAAGAAAGCAGCCCATTGCCATTATTTCTTTGTGTTGTAAGCGAAGAATTTAAAAATAAAAAAAATACAATTCTAAGCACCTCTTCAGCAAGGAACCATGGCAAAGAAAACAGAGGGTTGATTTAGGGCCTGGCTGCAGCTCTTGCACTGGGGATCAAACTGGTGAGGAAGAAGAAAGGCAGAAGGTTGAATTTGGAAGGCCATCCCTGGCCACCTCCCATGCTAAAGAGGGGAGAGTGAGTTAGGAACCCCCCCTGTTCTGGGCGGGGAGTTGTCCTGAGGCTATCACGGGCAGACTTGGTTTGATGAGTTGGGCGGCAGCCCCAGGTAGGGTTACCAACAGACTCTCTATTTTTTGATCTGTTTGGGAGTTGCTGAGTGTTGCAAAAAGTGGTAACAAATACCCCTGGTGAATGTAGGTGAGTACTGCGTATTAGTAAATAAATAATAATAGGGGAAAGAGAGGTGGGGTGGAAAGGCTAAGAAAACAGTTCCTTATTTTTTAAATACAATGTTGGCAACCCTAATTCCAGGGCTGGTGGCTGGGGGAAGTGGGATGCCCCACTGGGCTCTGGGAGCTGGGGAGGGGAGTTAGGCTGGGTGGGTTGCCTCTGTCCTGGACTGGGGTGATCTGAGCGGCAATCCCAGAACAGAGGGGAGTATGGAATGAGCGTGACTGGGGGTGTGGCCCCAGTATTAGGGGGTTTGTTTGGGGAGTTGGAACCCGAGGGGCTGGGAAGCAGCCCTTGGACTGAATCCAAGTTGGGGGCAGCCTCGAGAAGCGGCGGGTGGGGGGGGGGCTAGGATAAGTTCCCCGTACTGGGAGGAGCGCGTAGCCCTGCGGGTGGGGAGAAGGGCGGGCGCAGGCAGCCCGCAGTAAGCGCAGTTCTCTGGAAAGGGGAGCGGGTGAGTCGCAGCCCTCGGCGGCCCCCGAGCTCCAGGAGCCGGCGCCGGGCGGAGCGCGCTGAGTGTGGCACGGCCGGCTGGGCCCGGAAGGAGCGGGGTGGGGGTGGAGCGGGGCCGAGGGTCCGTGTCGGTGCCGGGCGGAGCGGGGAGCGGCGCGGCCTGGAGCTCAGGTTCTTCACCAGCGGGTGAGTGAGCGGCTGGGTCGCCGCGATGCGCTTGGGCCGGGGCCCTTCGCCACCATTGTCTCCTGCTGTCTGATCCCGCTGTGTCCCCCCATATCTTCGCCTTGGTACCCGCTACTCGCCCACCTTCCCCTTTGTATCTGCTGCTCCCCACCTGGACCCCCTGCCCCCATCTTCCCATTTGTACCCGCTGCCCCCCATCTTCCCCGTTGTATCTGCTTCTCCCCCACCTTCCCTTTTGTACCTACTGCCTCCCCTTTGTACCCGCTGCCCCCCCCAACCTTCCCTTTTGTACCTGCTGCTTCCCGATCTTCACCTTTGTACCTGCTGCCTCCCCACCTTCCCCTCTGCCCTCTGTATCTACTGCCCCTACATGTGCACTCTGCCCTCCCACCTTCCCCTCTCTAATCACTTCCCCCATTTGTAGTTTCTCTGCTGCCTCCCTTCCTCACTGTAACTGCTGCCCCCACCTGGACCCTCTGCTTCCCCTTCTCCTTTGTTTCCCAATCCTCCTCTTTATACCCACTGCCCTCCATACCTTCCTTCTGCCCCCCATCTTCCTCTCTGTACCCACTATGTCCATCTGTATCCTAACCACTGTCTCCCTCCACCTTTCTATCTTTATTCAGTGCCCCAACCTGTACCCTCCTCCCGGTCTTCCTCCTTTCTCTCTGCTTGCCCATACTTTCCTCTTTGTACCCTCTTCCCCCTTCACTCCCTTGTGCCCTCAGTGTCTTCCTTTCTGCCCCATTTCATTCTCTTTTCTCCTCCCACTTGGTTCCACCACTTGCCCCCCCAACATCTTCCATTCTGCTTCTACTTGTCTCCCCAAGATTTTACCCTCTCACCATATTTTTCTCTCTCCCACTGGTCCACAGAGCTTTTCTCTCCATGTAAACTACTGTCTGCTCCTCTCCGTAGATCTTGTATTTTTCTTTCCTTCCTTGATCCCTTTTAATAATAATGCTCTATCTTTCTCTAGCAGTGTTTAGGTCTAGTTCTCACACCCTAACTACAGATAGTTCTTTCACTCAACATCCCTGTTAGGCAGGTAAATAATTATTGTTGTCCTCAATTTAAAGACAAGGAAACTGAGACACTAAGGGTATGTCCTCACTACCCGCCACATCGGCAGGCAGCGATTGATCCAGCGGGGGTCAGTTTATTGCGTCTAGTCTAGACATGATAAATCGATCCCCAAGTGCTCCCCCGTCAACTCTTGTACTCCAACTCCCCAAAAGGCACAGGCAGAGTCGACAGGGGAGCGGCAGTAGTCGACTCACCGCAGTGAAGACGTTATTCACGTAGCTGAAGTTGTGTAACTTGGATCAATTCCCCCCCAGTGTAGACCAGGCCTATGGCTATATCTGCATTATACAACTTACAGTGGCACAGCTGTACTGCTGCAGTTATGCCACTGTAAGATCTCCTGTGTAGCTGTTCTATGCTGATGGGAGAGAGCTCTCCTGCTGTGATAATTAAACCATCCCCAAAGAGTAGTGGCAACTATAATAGTGGGAGAGTGTCACCCACCAACAGCGCTGTCCCCACTGGTGCTTCTGTCAGTGAAACTTATGTTGGTCAGGAGATGTATTTTTCACATCCTTGATCTACAAAAGTTTTACAGACAAGTGCTAATGTAACTATAGCTTAAGTGACTTACCCTAGGTCACAGCGTGAGTTAGTGCTGGAGCTGTGGATAGAAGTCCTGGCTCCTAGGCCTGTGCTTCAAGCACTGGACTGTGCTGCCCTCATTCTGTTTGTGTGTGTGCACATGCACTGTTAAAGTAATAGTTTTTTTGTAAAAATGTTATTTTCTAACACCTCTCTCATGCTGGGTAGATAACTCACTGAATTAAATGATTAAATCACAACTGATGTCTTCTCTGTCATGGAAGCTCACATCAGATAATGGGATGGGGAACACATAGTGATGGACTGTTGGAGATTAGAGCCAGGATAAGACAGACAGGTCATTAGAAGGAAGGTGCTGTATCCCTTCTATGTTCTGGGCTTTTGAAAAGGGGGATAACGCACTGTGTGGCCAGTATAATGATAATTACAGTCTGTAATAGGAAGATTTTGCTTGATCTAGAGTCAGCGTAGTTTCCAGAGAATTAACAGTGCACTTATAAAATATATTTGTTATGATGGTAACACCTCTGGGCGCTGTGCAGGATCATAGCTGTAATATGGTACGTTTCTGTGCAGGTGAACTCACATTCAGGTCATGACTGTGTCTTCCTCTGCTGACTCATGAGTTGAATAATCCCGCCCACCCAGAGTCTGTCATAGAAGAGCCATGGGCCTTGCTCCCAAAAAATGAAAGTAAATTTTTGAAGAACTGAATAACAAGAATTAGTCTTTTTGTTTGTTTTGTTTGTGGTTTAGCATGTTATTTTTCATTAACTAGTGTGGTCTTAAACTCATAGGAGCCATCCACATTAGGGAAACGACCAATTCCTGATAATGGTTTTCAGCAATTGATATCCTCCTTCCTCAGTCTTCCTTCACTTGGTGTTGAAAACACTTTTAACTGCTTGCGTAGATAAGGCAAAAATGCTTTGAACCAATGCTGGAAGGTGAAAGGTGGGTCTCAGCCATGCTTTTTGTAGTGGCATTGAGAACTATTTCCTGATTGGAGGGAAAATATGTCTCAACTGAATATCTGCAGTAGTTTGGGCTACATTTAAATATCAGCTATTAGCATTTTGTCAATATTTAATTTATACAGCTGTTACTGAAAACCTGTTAAAATGGTACTGTTGGCATAAGCGTTTTGGACAAGTTCACTGGAACTAGTGACCTAGTAAGAAGTAATCTAGTAGGAGTCACTCCCTATGAATTGGAGTTCAGGCCTGGTTTTCAATAAGCCCTGTGAAAAACACTGCACATCAGGCATGGAAGATTCCCATTAGGATTTCATAAGCTAGGAAATGAGAACTCAGTTGCTTGTGTCACCTGATATGGCTCATACTAGAAAGCATTTTCTTTTTTAAGAAGGAATCTATTGGGAAAATATTAATAATTTAAATAACATATCACAAAATTTATAGTTTTTTTTTAAATTGGAACTAGAGATGACAACTCTTAAAAATGAAAAAAATGATATTTTATCAGATACACTATATAAGAAAGGATATTTTATTTTAAAACAGTGTTTTCATTCATAAAACACCAGCAAGAGTGCTTGCTTATTTTATTATGTTAACAATGTTCATTCAGTCTGTTCAAAGGAGTTACTTGGCACTGTGAAATTTTGACAAAATATTGGCTACGTATTAAGGACTAGGAAACATATATACCAGGGGTAGGCAACCTATGGCACGGGTGCTGAAGGCGGCACGCGAGCTGATTTTCAGTGATACTCATACTGCCTGGGTCCTGGCCAGCGGTCTGGGGGGCTCTGCATTTTATTTAATTTTAAATGAAGCTTCTTAAACATATTAAAAACCTTATTTACTTTACATACAACAATAGCTTAGTTATATATCTTATAGACTTGAAGAAAGAGACCTTCTGAGAACATTAAAATGTATTACTGACACGCAAAACCTTAAAGCAGAGTGAATGAATGAAGACTCGGCACACCACTTCTGAAAGGCTGCCAATCCCTGATATATACAAATAAAAAGAGACAGGAGCAGTTGGAAGGACAGGCCCAGTGGAGAGGAGTGTGTAATCGCACACAACTGCTGTTTGGCTTTGCTGCCTGTTGAATCTGAAAGTAAACTTTACTGAAAGAAAATACCTTCAGTTTCTTAAGTCTTTCTTTTTTAAATAGTAGATATGTGGCAATTTATGTTTTCCTACCCTTGCTTTTGTATTGTCAGACTAATAATAAAAATGCATCTCTCTTGCTGGAACCATAAGATATAACTGCTATGAGTATTAGAAGGTGATCTGAATACAACTCTTCCAGCAATCCAATGGTCCAGCTGAAGTGTATTTAATACATTTTAGTGGACTCTTACATCTCCACATTATTTACTGTATATACTCGTTCATAAGCCGAATATTTTTGGTAAAAAAGTGATTCTTCAAAGAGCAGGGGTCAGCTTTTAAATGGTTCTACGCCAAAATGTGATGATTTTAAACTCTATGAAATCGTTGAATTGGATATCGAATACATTGTCATTTTGTTTACCTGGAGCATCTGCAGGCATGGAGCCCTCAGCTCCCAATGGCTGGGAACAGCAAACTGCGGCCACTCAGAGCTGGGGGGCTCTGTGCCGGTGAACGCTCCAAGTAAACAAAACATCCAGGCGCACTAGAGGCTTACCCTAATGGGCCAGGAGCCAAAGTTTGCCAATCCCTGAAATATAGGGTCGACTTATGAAAGGGTCATCCAGTTTGTGCTATTTTTACCTAACCATCTTGAGGGGTCGTCTTTTGAAGGAGCGGGCTAATGAACAAGTATATATGGTAAGTTATTTTGTCTGAGGAATGTGTGACCACCTCCCTTTTGTAAACAGAATTGGAATTCATTACCACATCATCCAAAATAGCTAAGTGACTCTGAAACCTGTGAGTCAGAATCCCTGTAGTGATGATTTATTACTCTCCCTCTCTTCACCTACCTATCTTTGATGGAATGTACTTTATTTTCCTTTCTGTTCATTATTGGGAGAGCATTACAAAGGAAGGGCTTTCTAAACAATAGAGATACTCCTTGTGGATATCTTGATTGCATTAATCTGTAAGAGTACTATTTGATAATTCCTTTTCAGTGCTGGATTGTATTTCTATTTGATGTTGATGGTCTTCAGTACAGCATCAGTAAGTATTCATTTCCAATTTATAAACTTTTTGAATTTATCTGCTACAGTGAATCATGTTTTAGCGTGGCATGTTGTATTGATTTGTTCGGAACATTCAAATTGTAAAAATAATAAAAATATATTAGCTGAGAGGAAAAAGGTTCATATCTATTCAAATTCTTAGGTAAACTTTTTTTCATGTAAGAAAAGGAGTTAGTGCCATAAGCCATTAAATCTATTTTTGCTTTCAAAATATGACCTGAAACCAGGTTTTGTTACTTGGATCGTTTCAGTTATAGTGTACTTATTGTCCTTTACGATGCAACATAACTGCTGCATCACTATTTTCGCAGTCTTATTTTTTTATATATTGTTCCAAACAAAGCTAAAGATTATGCTATGCCCAGAGCGCAAGATTATAAAAAGATCCCTTGATTGTAAGCCTATATAATGTCTCTTGAAACAAAAGCTAAACATTATAAATGATTGTTTTGTATCTGATATTTACATGGCAAGGATGTGTAAACTTGTTAAAACTTCCTAAATAAATAGTGTACAAAAAAAGTAGCACATCCTGCAGCATTATCTTCCTTTGTTTACTGAAGCACATAATTACAGAGCTATATTGATGATATAAATCATTTTTGAGGTTTCACAAATATTTACAAGAAAGTAATTCAAATACATGAAAATATTTCATTTTCGAAGTGGCTCCTCTTCCCCCTGCCTCAGAGGAATTCTTGAGGTGGCTTATTGGACCAAAATATGGTTTCCAGCTTTGTTTTTTAAATGATCTGTACTAGAGCAGATGTATATCATAACTTCAGAATAGAGAGTTTTGTTAAGGATATTGATTTTTTTCCCCATCGGTAAGTTTTTATGAAATTAGATCAAATCTGGAACAAAACTTGCATACAGCCTTAAAGTAGACTTTAAACACTTGTTTGCCAAGTTGTTTCTAGAAGGCTATGTTCCTGGAATTATTGAAGTTCAGAGTACACTGGTTAAAGTGCAGTCATGTTGGATAGAGACCTGATTTGCTAAGCTTTTGTTAGTCCAGGCCCTGTAGAATGCACTTTTCAGTTTATTCAAAGGGCATTTTACTTGAATAAAACCAGTCATTTTTTTACTAGTTATGCTTTTTGTGTTGTAAAGTAATGGTATGTTAAATTAAAAAAAAAAAAAACATGATCCACTATCCTAACAAAACATATTTAAAATTGCAAAATTAACACCATATTAAAAAGAACAACCCCTATATTAACTTGCTTGGAAAGTGTAACAAAATTTATTTTTATCTATAACAAATTCATAGTGGTAGAGTACTCTTTTCTGATCTATCTCCTGACAGGTAAGGAATGATAGGATTACAATGAGTCTGTAGGATAACTCTTTCTAATTAGGAATCTTCCGTCTTAAGAGGTTGTTCAAGCTTTACCCAAAGTTATAGTGTCCAACTGTACTTCACTTTAAGTAGACGATTGTCTCCACTACGCAATGTTTTCTGTTGATCAGTTGTGTGGCTGCCTAAAACAGGCTCCATGTAACTTACAAAATCAAGCTCAGGATGTAATGATGATGTAATGTAGGTCACAGTTGAGACATACGTGGAAGTGATAACCATATGTTAGGCATTCTGATATGATTCAATAAAATGATTTCTGTTTTCTTGTTAAGGAGGGCATGGGTCAATAAATTAAAGTGATTTTTATTGAAACAGCCAGTATCAAAAGATCATCACAAACCAACTGAATGAAATCTGTTTGCTATCAAAAACAAACAATGCTCCCCAAAAAACAACAGCCCATGCTTTCAAATTGCCTTAAAAGGAATTAAATCTATATCATTTACAAGAACCCTAAAACAGACAGGCTTTGCCTTCCTTGTGATTTCTAGACAAATGACTGCCGTGCTTGTAGATGTTCAATTTTTCTGGTGCTTTTGGATCAGTCATGCCAGTTTAAATGGATGTGTACAGCAAGACCTTTCTTGTTTTATTTGTTTTGTAGTGGCCAGACTTCAGCATGTTAATTACAACATAATAGTTTCATATCAAATGTAGAGATAAGTCATTTAATTCATAGATTTGAAGCTCAGATTAAAATTATGCAGTTTGTTTTCTACATGGTAACAGTAGATTCAACACCCCCATCCAAATATTATAATGTTCCCTTCTAAAATAACTGTCAAGCTATTTTTCCTTTAATAGAATTATTTAAAACTTTCAGTGTGGTCAGGTGTTATTACTGTCAATTTTTGTTGGTGTATTTTTGAGTTATTTGGACACGTCCTATTTTAAAACCACAAATATTTTGACTAATCTAAGATTCTTTCATTGCACTAGAGAACCTAATTTTGCATTTTACTTTATGATAGGGATTTAACCATTAATGCTCTAATTTCAGCTGTATATGCTGAGTAACCCTTTCTCATTGTAATAGCATATTTAAATCTTGCATGTGGTTACATTTTTAATAGTGCATAAAGAAAATCTTTGGAGTTTTTTATTGTTGTCCACAGGTTTTGTAAACATAAAAGGATCATTTCAGTTTAACATGACTAGGTTTTAAGAAGTTATTTACACTTCAGTAATTTGAGCAGTTCTGTTGCATCACGCTCTTTGCACTGATTTGTACTTTACTTGAGTAGATAATATTTCTAAGCCTCAAAAGGCTTTTCCTGATTGGTATTTTGTTCAAGCAATAAACAGATCTGCTGACGTGTTCTGTTTGTGCTTGTTCCTGACCTTTGCTTTTGAGACATGTAAGTGACAGTTGTATTCATAGTGTTGTAGGACTTAGTGTTCATGTGGTGATGATTCTTCAGTCTTATTTGATCAATTCTGTTTCCAGTAACTCATGATGTGAATGAGGAATCCTAGGTTTCTTCGTGGCTAACCCTAACCTTTTACATTTTGAGGGGGATGGGACAGCAAATGTGCACTGGCTGGATCAAACTGTGCTTTAAGACTCAAATTAAAATATTCCTTTCCTTTTTTTCCTCATGCTCTGTTCCTGGCAACACTGAAAAATTCTTCTTACCTAGGGCTAGTAAGTGATTGTTTCAAGCTACTAAACTATTCCTTTTTTCTCATCGTTGTAACAAAGGTGGGGTTTTAGGTTTTGGCCTGTCTGGAGCTTCACCCATTTTGTACTATATTACTGATGCAAAGCTGCTCTAAAGCCATCTCACCCAGCCACCGGAAGATCACCAGTTTTAGAAGATCCTCAGGTGGCACTGGAAACTACAGCTAGTCTGAGGGGCGGGGTGAAATGAGGCTTTGCCAAAGGAAAGATGACATGGCCAGGGTACCTTGGCAATTGATAGTTGGCACTAAGTACCTTATGCTTGCAAAATATTGTCCAAACAATAACTCGGAACACCCCTGCGGGTAGGTAAGTATACAGTATTTATCTCCATTTTGAAGATTGGGGAATTGTGATAAAGAGGTTAAGCAAGTTGCCCATGGCAGAGCAGTGAGTCAGTGGCAGTGATAGTTGTACATCACAAATACTGCTTCAGAAGTGACGTACATTCCAACTGTGTGCAAAATGAATGCTGACTTCCTCAGATGAGCATTCAGCATCCATCACTAGCGGGTACGTGGAGAGGCTATATTTGTATTGGGGTTGTCCATTAATGGGTTTCTATCACACAAATGCAGCATTTCTTGATAAGATTGTACTGCTCTTTGAACAAACTTAGGGCATATGGCCTTCTCTCTGTCACTTAGTTATTTCCCAGGAGAAGAGGGTCTAAACCAGAACCATTCTAGTTGTATCTTATTGGCCAAGAAAAACTTATTTGTACGCCAGGATCTGATGTACCAGTGTTTCTCCCTGAGAAGACAGGTGTAACTTTAAAACTTGATGGTTGATTAAGCAGCAGATAGGAACCCTCCCCCCATAGTTAGCTAGTCTCTAGTAGAAAAAACTATTCATTTTCTTCCTTTTGGACATGGAGCTGGACAAAAAATTATCAGCAACTAGAAAATTCACCCAGAAATGCATGGGTAGGAGAACAGAAACTATTCGCTGTCTCCCACCTCTTAAGAAAGTGCCCTAGCTACTTGGCTTTGGGATAGTGTGGTGTATGTCTCTTTCAGTCTCTCCTGTTGAAGTTATTTCACTTTGTATAAATAATTACATAGTCACTGGAGTAGGGACTTGACCTTGGATCTCCTTCATCCTAGGTGAGTACCCTAATCGTCAAGTTAAAGAGTAATTCTCTCTTTCTAGCCCAATGATTTTTGTCATCATTCATAGTAATTCATAATGACTATTCACTAGTCTGTCTTTATAAAGTCCCATTATGAATGACGTCAAATAGTCTAGAACATGGGAATGACTATAGCCTGGTGGTTCAGGTACCATCACCATACTGGAAAGTCAATTCACTCAACTGTAGTGATTAGGACGAGATGGACAGTGCACTGACCTATCCAGAGTATTTATCCCTTTAAATTTATATGCTAAAATTCCATATGAAATATTCAGTTAAATAACTCTCAGTGCATCTACACAGACCCATTTTAAAATAAATTAATATGTACTACCACTGCTAAGGCTTCCAATTTTCCCCATCACAATACAGAGGAAGAACGGTGAGTGTGGGCAGTATAGCAATCTGGGTTCTTTTCCTCATCTCTGCAACAAACTTGCTGTGTGACCTTGGACAAGTCACTTAATGCCTACCCATGCTTCAGTTTCCCCACCTGTAAAATATATGGATGTTGTGAGTCTAAATTCATTGTTTGTAAAGTGCTTTGAAATTTTCCAATGGAAGCAAAAGGTGCTACGGAAGTGCACATTGTATTTTGGAATTTAAGGCTAAATTATTCTTTTTCTGATTTATTTAAAAAAAGGATTTTATTACATTTTTACAAAACATGAAAGCTCACTCCTGGAAGAAGCTGTTGAGTGCTGCATGGCACCCTTTGCTCATCTCAGTGTCTTAGTATGCAGTCTGTGCAATAGTCTTAACTCCTTTTGGCTGTGAGAATAGTAGAATGGGACCAAGACTTGAGCTGGATCTGCCATGTGGCAGTATACTCTGTGGGGCACCAAGCCAGTCCTAGAATTATTTTAATGCAAGTTTATAAATCTTGTTAAATAAGGTGTTTAACAGTAATGCTGAAAGACCCTTAATTTATAAATCATTAAAAAAGATAAACATATATTTTGAAAGGAGGGTAAAATTAATGTCTCAGATTTCTGGACTTAAAATTCCATTCCTATACATAAATCATCTGTGAATACAAACTACTCATTAGACTCTGATAGCGTTCTCTTATAAGGCTGCTTCACCTGAGCACGCTGCTTCCAACAGTACATCATATTCTGGCAGTCCTTGCTGTAACAATTCTTTAACACATTCAAAATGTTTAGCTGTCCAGCATAGTGTTCCAGGGTAAACTATATAAAGCAAAGCTCAGATTAAACTAAGCCCAGATGCTTGATAGTTAAATTCATTTTTTGGTATTCATCTACTGATCCATGCTAAATGCTCTTATTTTTTTCATCTAGTATTTTGGATTCCTCCTAATTCAGACGGATGTTTTACAATGTTTTATATGATATTTCGATAGTGCTTAAATGCTTTTCTCTTTATTTCTTTCAGACCCCTTAAGATTCGGATATGTCCTTCATATTTGATTGGATTTACAGTGGTTTCAGTAGTGTACTGCAGTTTTTAGGTAAGTTTTTATGTTGCTCTATTATAGTGTTTTTCATTTACCTTTACGTCCTTAAAACATAGTACTAGTTAAACAGCAGCATTTGTTTTGGTGTAAATGAAATGACATTCAGATTAAAGATGTAAAATATTAAGCAGAGTTATTCTCTTAACAGCACTGAGACCTTACTATACCCTTCATCCATCCCTCTGTTTATCTCATTCACTTCCTTTAAGTCTAAAGAAAATACGTTTTCTTGTTTTTCTGAGAGTGGGGCCTGGATGGTCTTAGAGGGGAGTGGTTGTGCTGCCTGTGTCTGGTGGAGTCAGGGAGCTGACCCCTGGCAGGCACAGACATGGCTTCCTCACACTAAGTGCAGGTGGTAGTGAGGTGCCTCACAACCCTGTGTACCTCGGGAAGCATCACTTGATTTTCCACTGACACTAGATTTATACTGGTGTAGCTCCATTCACTTCTGTGGAGTTACTCCTGATTCTCACTAGTGCAAGAGGGGAGAACGAGGCCCAGTGATATGATTTTATACCTCAGTTATCACTTACCATTTGTATTATGGTATTACCTGAAGGCCTCTTTCAGGATCAAAGAGCTCAATTATGGCCCTGTATAATGACAGAGAGCTGGATTCTGACAGCCTTACTCATGTTGAACAGCACTTTACTCCATGAGCAGTACCAGTGAAATCCGTGGGACCATACTAAGTTAGGTGTTACTAAAATCAGATGAAGGGCATCGGAAGGGCCCATAATATGAAAACTGCCTAACCAAAAGTGTTTCAAGCCAGGTTGATACAGGATGCAATATGTGAACTTAACTCTTAACACACAGGGGAAGGAAAGGGATATGAGGATAACAGTAAGAGGACACAGGGTTACATAGACCAGTAATGTGTATGATTTCCAGGTTTTATGTATTTTATGAAATAAACAATAGAAGATATTAACGAATCACGCCAAGTCACCTGCCTAGCCATTATCAGTTAGATGTTTAAACTTCCTCACTGTATGTTAGACCCTTGGCCAGCTAGCTGAGTGTTAGCCAGTGAAATGTTAACTAAGTGGAATAACCTCTTATCTCTGCTACTTTATTTAATCAAGCCGTGATTGCTGCACATTTGAAAGCTTCCCTGCTTCCACCCCATCCCCACATTCCTCCAAGGATATTTCTAGTGAGAAAGATACTATAGACCTAAGTGCCAGGGAAAATGTTTCTTGACGTGTCCTTACATGTACTCTAAGGGCAACTTGCTTCTTCTTTTCCTACTCTTGCTTAAAGATTTTTTTCTTTTCTTTTTTTTTTTATTTAAAAAATGGGACTATATTGTCATGATTAAACAGGCTTACCTAATAAATTAGGAGCCCTTGATTTTACTGAAGGGATTATAACATTTTGTAAATCATGAAAGAAAAATGCCCATGAAGAGATTTCTGGGAAGGAATTTTTTCTGTATATTGTGATTTTGCTGTACTTTATAGTTGCAGTATTACCAATTGAGCACTTTGTATTCTTATGAAAAACCCAACAAATTTGTAAAATTGTTTTATAGTACTGAGAAGCAGAGGCAACATTTGCTGTTTCATTCTGTCCATAATGTACCTATCTATACTTAGAAATGTATAGCTCTGCAGTACAAATGTGCTCTTGTTTGAAATAGGTAAATATTGTCTTGGCCCAGGAATGAGGTGGTGTTTGTTCTTATTAAAAATGTGAAGGGAGTACATTTAGCTATTTTTCCAGAGAAGGAGATGCCAAAAAACTAGATCCATCCTATGCAGTTATCTTCCACATAATGAATTCACTTGTTCCCAAACTTCCTGAGGGGAGGACATGTGCACCTCTTCTGTGGTGTATGTTGAGCAATGTAAGAACTTGTCAGACAACCTTTTCTTGTTTTGTAAATGGTGATGTCTTGCTATTTTACTCAGTAACTTAACAGATAACCAGGATAATTTGTATGTTCCAAGAGCTGAATTTGAGAAGTCAGATGTGCTGTATCTGAAGAACAAACCCATTTTTTTTAAATGGGCTTGATATACACATTATGTGTTTAACTCACATTCTCCTAGTATTCATGATCTTGGCACAAGAGAACACACATTCAGGCATCAGATAACGAATAACATACCTGTAGTATTAGAATAGTACCAGATCCATTCTCCTCATCTGATTCTGTTAGAGAATTGCAGCCTTCTCTGTCAAGGTTATAAATGTTCCCTGTTGGAATGTGATCCTAGAGATTACAATTTAAAAGCAGAGAAGGTAAGTAAATAATACCAGGATAAAGGTTAACAGAGTAGATGTTTGTATGTATGTGGAATGCTGCAGTGGCTCAGAAGTGGTCTAATTCAGAATCCAAATGAAAGATTCATTTTAAAAAGTCCTCACTAAACAAAAACAAAGATCAGAAAAAGTCTGATCAGCAATTCAGCCTTCATCAGGTATGGTGTGAGCAGGATCTCTTCTTAATCAAAAGCCTTTGTCAGTAACCTAAGACACAAGCACAGCTCTGTCTGTCTCATTTTTAGAAGAATTGTGACCACAAGTACAAAGACTTTTTTTCTCTTTTCTCAAACAGGTGAACCTAGCAATTGGAAATATAAATAATACACAACTTTTGACAATTGCATTATAATACACAATTAAGCATAATGAGTGCAGAGAAACTAAGCTGGTGAACTTTAATAGCACAATATTAATTGTATAATCCAATAATTTACTACATTAGCTATTTCTATATCTTCATAAAGTTTTTAAAATAAATCTTTTCTTAGTTGTATATCACATTGCCAAGTAAGATGGCATCATGTAATGAACGACCTTGTCATACAGCGGGCACCATTAGAAAACTGAACATTTACTTCACTACAGTAGTTGTCTTGCTTATTCCTTATACGCAGAATAAGTAATAGAAATGCAATAGTAAATTTAGCTATTGCAAGTAATGCTGATTTGTTTTTCTTAATGACACCCACTTTAACACTGAATTTTCTGTACTTGTGTATGATTTTCAAACTTTAGAAACATGTAACAGCATAATTTTATCTTTTTTTTAAAAAGGTTTCTCTTGCTGAAATTAATACTTCACTCTTCCTTCTTATGCCATTTTTATGATAATTAAACCTTGTTCTGCACTAACGGAAAACTAACTGCTGTGTGGCTGGCAGTGGCAAATAACAGAATGTATTGAACACACTGGGCGAGTCACATTTCTTCGAAGGGGGTGAGGGGACTCCCTTAAAACAGTTACAGTCAAAGCAGATTTTATGTTCTACAGGTCTTCAAAGCAGGTGGTGACTTTCAACCTGACATTAGTTTTAAGATTACTGCATTCTTAGCATTGAACAGTTTGCAGAAGCAGAGAATGGCTCTGACCCCGGATACCGTATTGAGGGAGGTAGCATTATAAATTAAGAGAATCACCCTTTGATAATTTCAAATTTAAAAAATATTATTTTAAAATGTCTTACTTTTTAACCCTTACCTCCTCCCCTCTAGTTGCTGTTTATACTAGAGGCATTAACACAGTGAAATTAAAAGGGAAATTTTGTTTGCATAAAGACTAATGAAATATAAAACTTCTAATCCATATTATTAGCGCGTTATCACATGACAGGAAACATTTCACCAGTGCATTATACACTGTTGATTGTATAAGCTTGCAACTCTCCTGAGGTACAGATGAGTGTCTTAGTCAGGCAAGGCTTGTCATGTCTTCAAGCTCTATTGATCAGACTACTAAATGAATCTTAGTATGTGTAAGATCACCAAACAGTAATAGAATATGTGTAGAGTTAAAAACAACAAATAATATTAAAAACGAGTTTTCCTCTTTACTTATCTGCCACGACAATTTCCTTTGCAACAGAGAAGAAAATTGAGGAAAACATCCCCTACTCAATCTGAGGGTGATATCTTGGGCTTCCAGCATAGGTGAGGTCCCACAGGATATGAGAGTCCTCTGCTTAAGAATAGCTGAAAATACTATTGTTAATCTTCTGTTACATGTCATCATTTAAACTTGTACTCCTTTGGTCATACTGCATTTTATCGTTACAATATTACGATATAAAATTAATGTATTCAGTAAACACTTTTTTTTTTTAAACAGGATTGTATAAGAAATCTGGTAAACTAGTATTTCTTGGATTGGACAATGCTGGAAAAACTACACTGCTGCACATGCTCAAAGATGACAGACTGGGACAGCATGTCCCTACATTACATCCCAGTAAGTCAACACCACCAGTTCTTTAACATTAGAAACGGTGCCTTAAACCTCTCATATGTGCCACATCCTTTATAGTGTGTTCACTAATATTACAAAAACTACATTTATTGTAATATAATTCAATATGGGCTACTTAAAAATCTTAGACATGGAGTGTGCATATTAGCAGGGGCTAAGAGTGTGGATCATGAGAGATGGAGTGCCTTGCTTTGTTCCAACAGCTGCCTCTCCAGCTAGTTGCAAAAATGGCATTAACAGCCTTTACAGGAATGCTGTTTGGTTCTCTTTGGCTGAAAGGGTGACTCTGTAACTTACCAAGGTGGCTTTGTAAGAGGGGACTTCACCCCCAGATGAAAAATGGACTAATAGGTCCATGAGGACCCAAAGGACTCTTGGGAGAAAGAGGAGAAGGAGACAGAGTGGACAATATTTTAGCTGTTTTGCTTATGTGGGCTACATAGTGTTACACATGCAAGATCCCTGCAATGTGTCATTAGTAAAGTAAGATTATTGAGCCTAGCCCCATACTACTTATTCAGGAAATATTCCCATTGAAGACAGTAAGAGAACATACCAATTTTGTCTATTTTTAGCCTCAGAAGAGCTGACAATTGCTGGTATGACTTTTACCACTTTTGATCTGGGTGGACATACTCAAGGTAAGATAGCGGCTCAGCTGGCTCATTTTGTTCTTGTAACTATATTGACTTCCATGCCAGTAATTGTAGCCTTTATTTGTTTCATATCAAACAAATGACCATGCTACAAATATTATTCTTTCAGTCTTTTTTTGGCCAATATAGAAAACATTTTCTGATCTGCTGTCTCCCTCTACCATTCGCTGCACCCTAATATAAAATTGGGTGGAGGCAACATGGAACTGAAGTAGAGGGCAAAGCCATTGATTGATGTGACCATTAGAAAAACCAAATTAAAAAAATGAAAACAAAGATCCCCACCCTGATGTTTACCATTAGCCTTTATGGTTTAAACTTACATTTGCTGATGTAAGTTTATAGAAAAGGTAAACTGCATTGTATCTATGATCATGTGGAATTGATCCATTGCGGGCACTAATAAATCTTCCACCTCTTCTACTGCTAACTTGGACGGAAAATCCAATACAGTTTATCAAAAATTTCAAATTCTTCAGATCGTCATAAACAATACACTAAGTCACAGATTTTTAGAGCTGTACTTATGGATATGAACAGTTTTTCTCCTAGTTCAGATAGTGAAGGGTTCCTTTTTTGCTTCATTATTTCAAGCTGTGTCAAGTAGGGAAGGTTGTCCTAAAGATTTTAAACTTTTTAAAATAGAACTGGCTGCCCTTTTAAAGATTCTGCTGTTTAATGAAATCCTGTCATTACTCTGAATTTTGCTGTTAATTTATAACGCTCTTTGTTAGCTCGCAGAGTGTGGAAAAATTATCTGCCTGCCATCAATGGCATTGTGTTTCTGGTGGACTGTGCTGATCATGAAAGATTGACTGAATCTAAAGAAGAACTTGATGTAAGTAAATAAATTGGATTAAAAAAAAAATGAACTCATGTTCTCAGTACCTGACAGTGGGCACTTCTGCCACCCAACCAGGGGGCTCAGCAATGTGTTTTTTTTCCTTCCCTCCGCTCTTTCCATCCCTCACCCCAAGTACTGTTGCTATTTGCTGCTGGTTCCCTCTCCTTGCATACAAGGATACATATTCTCATTGAACTCCTCTTCCTTTTTTCTCCCCTTCATAGTTGCTAATGACAGATGAAACTGTTGCAAATGTGCCTATCCTAATTCTTGGTAACAAGATCGACAGACCTGAAGCCATCAGTGAAGAGAGGTTACGAGAGATGTTTGGTTTGTATGGCCAAACAACAGGAAAGGTAATGCTTGTTTTCTCGTTAGAGTTTGCTTTCCCTGTACTCCGGAGTGAGCATTCTTTTGCATCACTTATTTCCAGCTACACACACACAAACTGTCTACTTTAGTATTCATAGATTTAAAAATGTAATATCTACAAAATAAAGTCTAAAACTTCTGGATTAGGTATAGTTCTACTAATAATTTATTCATTGTTTTCAGGGTCATCTTTGTTCAGTGCTTATAGCTTCCTGTAAAATACTTTGAGTGAACAAGTCTTTAAAGGTAGTTGTTCAGATTAGAACTCTGTTAGGAGATTTGAGAAAGTTTGGTGGCATCGATCTTTCTGATTTACAGTGCAGGTTCATAGAGCGATACAATATGAAAATATTAGTCCAAAGATTAGAAATGAGATACTGAACTCCACTACTGTGGAAATCTTGATTGGTAGTTTATAAAACAGTTCTTACTAATACCTGTAGCAATAAAGTAGGTTTTACATCTGAATCATTGTGCTATTTGAACTCTCTACTTTTAATAGCACACTCAGTGTGTAACAGATATTCAGTTGTAGAGGATTAAAAACAAGTTTCTCCATATCCCTCATGCTTGTAATGTAGATTTTTCTAGACTAGCCATGTGAAATTCAATATATTTTTCTGGAGAAGAACAAGACCCACCTTTTGGCACATAACACAGCATTTGGGTTATAATGGGCATTATGAAGTATGTGGGGAAGTAAGGTGGAGAGAGTTACAATTATACAGCTGTAGTTGCAATTCCTCAGCAATGTGTATCATGAGGTTATGTGTTAGTGCCCGTGTAGCCTATGTATGGGCACAGGTAGGGTTAAGTGCTAGACAGATTCCTCCACACTGAGCAGTAGTAAATATCAAGTCCCTTGTGTATTCGATCCCTCGTTCGGAAGTGCACAGGGTAAAAGAATGTGTCTGTGATGGGGGATCCTTACTGTGGAATCATGGAAATGTAGAACTGGAAGAGACCTAGAGAGGTCATCAAGTCCCAGTTCCCTCTGTTTAGGCTGGACCAAGTAAACCTAGACCATCCCTGACAGATATTTGGCCAACCTTTCTTAAAAAACCTCCAACCATGGGGATTCCATCTTCCTTTGGAAGCCTATTCCAGAGCTTAATTACTCTACTGTTAGAAAGTTTTCCCTAATATCTAACCTAAATCTCCTTCGCTATAAATAAAGCCCATTACTTCTTGTTCTAATGTCGGTGGACATGGAGAACAATGGTGGTTGGATTCTCCTGTTTTCTCTGCCCTCTTTATCACCTTTTTATCTTGTGCTTATTTTCATAACACTCGCACCTATGTTGTGCAAGTTCAAACCCAAAATGCAGTACAGGCAAAAGTGTCTTCAAATTAGAAGTAATGGTTTTTGTTACTGCTATTCCTTGGCCTTGGACTACAGTCAGCATGACTGAGGTCAGTCTTACCATTAGTGGCAAATGCCCTTCTTATCTAATTGCAAAATGAATAATGCCAATTCATAGAGAAACTCCTAATGTGAGTTTTCAAAAATGATCTTGGTTTAAAAATCTCCTTTTTGACCATGCTTGCTCTTGCATTCCTGTTGCATGTACTTCAAATCCCCTCTGGATATAACAGCTAGAAACGATAGAATGCACAGTATATTTCAGAAGGGGACTTTATTCTTGGTAACTTCAGGTTAACTTTTCACATTTCTAGTATTTAAAACAAATTAGGTAATAACATTACGTAAAAAAATGTTTTTTTTTTGGTAGAAAGAACCCATTTTTTCATACTAATGGGATTTGATATACTTTTGATCTCTTACTTCCAGGGCAATGTATCTCTGAAAGAATTGAATGCCAGACCACTGGAAGTCTTTATGTGCAGCGTGCTAAAGAGACAAGGCTATGGAGAAGGATTCCGTTGGATGGCACAATACATTGAATAACACCAAAATCACATCAGTACATTCTGTCCTATGTCTGAATACGATGTCTGCTCATTATTTGATTACTCAGTGTACATAACTTAAACTCAGTAGACCTTGTTTGGTTACAAAAGCAAATGTTTTATAGATTATTAAATTAACTATGCTAAACTGCAAGTGTGAGGATTGAAAACTGATTTTAAGCAAGTTTTTAAGACTGAATATCACAACATGTTAGCTTTCAGATCCCATAACACAACATTCTTTTGAAATTTATAACTTGACAATAGTCTCCTGCACCATTTTTTGACAGAGTGACTTTCCAGTACAGTACGTTTGAACGCACTTTTTAACAGCTAAAAATTAGAGCCATGTGAATGACATTTAATGTTCATCATGTTAAATTTTTTATGTACTTTTTTGAAACTGGTTTTTATAAATTTAGAATATATAACCACCTCTCAAGGAACAATAAATAATTAGCTTATTGATAATTGCATGATGCCTTACAGCTTTCAATAATACACTTTCTTATGCAACGTCATGCAATAAAACTAAATCCAGTTTTTGGCATCTTTGATGGATAATGTTTCATTTTAATGTGTCTTAACTAGTGAGGATGTCTGAAGATCTGAATATGTGGGATACCTTCCTGAAACATAGGAGGCCACAAGGTAGTTTCAGTGAACTTTGGATTATTCCGCTGTTAATGCAAAATCCTAACATAAATGCAATCAGGTAGTTTGAAAAGCTTATAATTCTCTAATCAGATGCCCTAATCTGTCATTAAAAACAAAATCACATTAAATTAATCAATTAGTGCCTACACAATTCTTGCACTAAAAGCAAAAATTAGCCCATTTTATTGATCTCGTGAATTAAAATGAACTTGTAAACTGGCACAGGAAGTGCACATTTCCTTGAAGAAATGAAAAAAAATATATGCTCCTGGTTAAATTGACTTTAGTTGTGCCAGAGGAGTTGATTCTGAATAACTGTTAATTCCCAGAAAGGTGTTGGCCCATGTTGCCTTTGGAAACTCATGCCATCCCTTGCCCAACTGGATGTGAGTTTAGCCTCTTCCTTTTTTTTCAAGGATTTTTTGGACAGTTTTGCCATGTTGGAAAACTTTGTTATGTCTTGGAATCTGAGGTGGCTTATTACTGGGATAAAATTTTAGTATCACAAAGACTTATGTGCTGACATTTGATTGTTCCTTTTCCCCTTCCTCTGCATGCATTACTTCTTTGGGAAGGAATGAAGATTATCTTCTAAAATGGAAAGTGTTGGAGCATATGTCAACTTGTTGTTAGTTGGTACTTACTTTTGAATCATGGTTTGTGTGGTGTAGGATGTCACATTCTGTAGCCTTTATCTGAGCCTATTTACAGCAGGTGCGCTGTTATTTTACATATATCTGAAAAAAGGGATGGAAGTTGAATAATAGATTTCAAACCTGGAGTCCTCTTTTTGTGGTGATATTCAGTGGAGGTTTTGCCTAAGAGACTAAGGACAGATATACAGTTCTTAGTGTTGAAGATTGATTTCCAGGAAAGGTTGGGCCTGCTTCCTTCATGGCTATATAAGCTCTCTCTTCGGGAATATATGTGGATCCTGGTGTCCAATATTCGTGGTATATTGATAATGTATGTCTGGAATTGATTGTTTTCTTCTTGTTGTCTCATTGAGTTTGACTTCCAGATGCAGGGTATACAAGATCACAATGAATAGATGTGAACTACCCTTTTCCCTGATCTGAACTTTAATGACAGAGTATTGATAAACACATCTCCACAGTCCTGAATTGTGCATCTGAATAAGAGGAATAATTCAGAACCTTGAAGTTAATGTTTATAACTCATGTTTGCTATTCTGCAGATCCTGTCTTCATCTTAAGCCTTTTTCTAAGTCAAAGTCATTTGTCAGTGGTGAGGTCTAAGCAGTAAGTGAAGGCAACAGATAGCTTAAATGTGTCAGATATAATGCAACCTAAAAGTGACTTAGATGTTGGTGACCCCCCCCCCCAAAATTATCTGTCTACTATAGAATACTGTTTCTGGGTTGCATAAACCAAACTTTTTAAATAAGAAATGGCCTCTTATCAGAGTTAGGGCATCAAGCAGGTCCTACCATGGATATTTTTTGAAGACATGCTTTTCTTCAGATATTTCTGATGATCATTATAATGCTGAGAATAAATCAACTGATAGTGTAAATATTTAAAATAATTCTTGCAGCTAGGTGGCACAATGCTAATATGGGAGACTTGGGATTCTTGTTGCCTGTGCTTGTGGAGATGACCTGTTTACTCCCTCCTCAGAATAGGCCATGCTTGCAGTTCACTTCTGCTGGCTGATCCATTACGGTGGGCATTGAAACAGATGTTATGTGCTCTTCAGCTCGTATTTCAAGCAACCTGTGACAGTGGCAGCAAGGAAAGTGGTGGTAGTGTTGAGAACAAAAATGGAGGTGATAATCTTTAAAAGTGTGTATTAAGAGTAATTTTAGTGTTTTGGAAATGCACAGATTTCATGCCCGATACTGTAAGATGCTGGTTTAAAATGTGGTCATAACAAGGGCAAGCAAGAAATTGCATCTATATATCTTGGCACTTACATGGCCCCCATCATGGTAGTATCTGAGCATCTCTCAAGTATTTAAATAAATAACAATTTTTCTCTTACTTCCTTTCCATCCTGTAGGAGAAATACCTTGATTAATTTATAGTGTTTATTTGGTTTTGATTGTGTATGTGAATGGGTGTATTGTATGTCTGTGTGAAGAAATTATTGAGGGAAAGTTACGTTATTGAAATGAGTTTGGCATTTCTGGAGGTGACTAGTTTCTAAAGTGGTTCGTCTGTGGTCATTTGTATTTTTGCGGGAGTGGGTTTCATTTTCTAGGTCCAGCTCCTGTGAAAGCTTTTTGCTCTCCTGAGTATCCAGATACACAGCCTTCAGTTTAAACATTACAGTGACTTAAAGAATATGTGCTGAAAAAACAAAGCTCGTCATTAGTAAAAGTGTATTTATGAAGTGTCTCCAATCTATTTTTATACCATAACAGTTTCTTAGGGTATGTGGACACAGACTCCATATATTTCAGTAACTGCTGCTGAGATTGTGACCTGTGCATTGCAATCACTTAATATTTCCACTTGTGAATTGTTTAACATTGATTTTGTCTGGGTAGCGCTTACGCTTTCATTCTAGAATACACTGTATAACCTCAAGATCTGAGGTGTAATCGTATCTCTATCCTGGCCTGCTAAATTATTTTTTAGCACAAATAAATAATAGAATCATAGAAGTTAGAGATGGCAAAAGTCTATTAAGTCATCTAGTTCATTCTCCTTCTAGTGCAGGATTGTTCCCTAAAGTATATTGTCTAGTGCTGTAGTCAGTGTTCAGGTATTGTCCGTGATGTGCCAAAGATGACATATGGCAGCCATTGGAATATAATACCTGCATGTTTGTGAGTTTTAATAATATATATTTGTCATATTGTATTTTAATAATCAGAGATTAACATAAGATATTTTACATTTACTTATTTATGTCTTGAGCCAGCTCAGCAAAACATAAGGTGCTGTGTATCTTTAACCCAAGTGAATTTGCAGATCTGCGTGTAGTGGGAAATACTCCAACCTCTTCTCTTGTTACTGTACATTCGCAAAGGATTTGGTTGGTACTTTCTAAAGTCCAATATTTCCACACAGTGCTACTTCCTTAGATTTAGTGTAAATAGAAGTCCCCAGTTATGGACTTATAGAGCTGCATAAAAATGCACTGGCTCACCGTGGGAAGACTTAACTTCTTACTAACTTATTTGCACTTAGATAAACCACTTTTTGCACTAGTATCTCAGTGTGGAATTAACCTTTTCTGTTATGGAGTGTGAGTGCTGTAAATGTTTAAAAATATAATTTATATAATGAACTTTCAGTTTATGTATTTTGCAGAAGGATAGTTATAGATTAAAGTGTTCTTAAATGGTTAATGTGCTGTTTTTTTAATCACTGTTATGTTATCCCATCACATGCTTTAAATTTAAATGTCAGGATAGCAAAATAAAATTCTGACCTGAACTTTGGAGAAATGTAGTTTTTTAAAATGCCACATTTCTTGTTGAATGATTACATAATCAAAGAATGAAAAAATAACCTGCTAGCTTTATAAACATTCTGATAATGAGTTTGGATCCCTTCATTAAGTGTAGAAGATGCTGATTACACTAAAAATCAGCTACCCTGTGGAATTTAAGTTTCCTGTTGATGTAAAATCCCAGACTTAGAGAACTTTCAGGTACTTAGAAATTGTCTTTATTCCTACCCTCCTCGAAATTTCAAAATGTTCACATAAATCTTAGGCATTGCCAAAGTGGGGAAATGTTAACTGGATGTTTGCATCATGCAAGCAGACACTTATCAGTACTTTTTTTCATACAGTTTTGCTGATTCACTGCAGCTGACTTTTGTCATACTGATATTGCGTTTATTGAATCAGGACTGCCAGCAATTCAGAAATCTGTGTTTTAAATGCGGACAAACTTATAGACTGAGATCATTGAACTCATTTCACTTATGGACATAAGCTACTTTCACCGGGAGAGAATTTCACCCACTGTGCCATATAACAACTTGCAAACCTTGACTATGTTCTCAGATTAAAATTACCAATTTAATTCTTAACTCTCAATCTTTTCTCCAGAACTAGGAGTTCCACAGGCCAAAAGCATACCACAAAAATTAGCCTGGGGAGTTTGGGATAGGTGTAACTATCTGAAACTTCTACTGATTTTTTTAAAGCACTAGATTTCAAGTTAATGTTATCAATTTAAACAGAACTTTACTTGCAGTCACTTAAAAAAAAAAAGTGACGGGATATTGTCAGGGCTCTTGGATGCAAATACCTATTGTTGATACAGTCTGATGCCTATCATCCTGTCTGCAGTTAAGTAGGTTTTTTTTTCCCCAAAGTGTTCCTTTAATTGCAGAATGATTTAATGAAATAATAGGAGCAGTACTTTTGCTAGTCAAAGACTAAATAAACCTTTGTCAATATTTTGGAACACGTGTGCACTATCAGGAACTTCAGAGCCACTTCGGGTTTACAGTTTCTCTTCATTAAGACTTAATCTTAGCATTTTCATTATACTTGAGTACAGACAAGCCTAGAATTAAATGTAATCACCATGTTAACAAAGCCAGCACAGTGACACCCACCTGGTTTGGGAAAGGAACATGGGAGCTTGCCAAGGATTTTCAGACCAAACAGGGAAGGGATGTGGTTGGGGGGGAACCTAATCTTAAAAACAAAAACCTACCACCACAGTCTTTGAATGTGAAATCATGTCAATAGGATGGGAAATAGCATGGAGAGTTACCCTTGCAAATGAGGTCACACTTCAGCAGGATTATGGGATGCTGGAGGAGATTCGAACTGGGCTCCTAATTACGTTTAAAAATTGGGGCTTGTTAAAACCTTCACAAGAAAGAATAGATCAGTCAGTGCCCTTTCAACATGGCATAGTCCTCAAGTAGTGAATAGGCTAGATGGGAGGTCATGCCTCAGTAACTTGGATTCCTTTCAAGTATTACTCTCTGGGCTGACAAAGGGGAGGCACTTGATTGTTATATGATCTTCAGACAGCATTCGGCAAAGTTGCACATCAGAAGTTAAGTGGCTGGGAGAGTTATAGAATAAAAGTATGGGGGAAATTGGTTGGATTGAAAAATGCATTATTGTCAATGGAGAAGGGAATAGTACCTGTGTCTAGAACTCCTCAAGGTGCACTGACTCAGTCTGCTTGTAGGATATTCACAGAGTCAGTGTTTTGAAATGTTGGTGCTTATGAAACAAAAAGAGAGATAGAATTGGCTAGAGACAGTAACTGAGCAACAAACCACTGTATGCATGCACGCAGGGGTGCTCCATGTGTTTTCAGCATTACATTGAAATTCCTCAGCTATTCTAGGAGTAACCTCCTTAGTAAGGCTAAAATACTGAATTTTGCTAATTTTTCAGTATTTTAGTTATGAGGGCCAGTGTTCTCCACGGACAAAACTGAGGACACAAATCAGCTGGTGGATCATTAGACATGAGCATGGACTGCAAAATTTAAAATCAGATTTTGATCCCTCAGAAGTCTGGTTGTTCGGATGTGGGTTTATCCCAATATGCATGTAGACATCAGCCACAGAATTTGGATCTGGATTTGGATTCTGAACATCCTCTCCCCATCAGTTTTAGTGTTTGGGTCCATACTGGATTTGAACCTGAATGATCCCTGCACTAACTATGTTCTACTTATCTCCCCCAACTCTTCTAATTAAAATGACACTGATCTATTTGAAAAAGATTTTTAGAGGAGAATAAATACTGAGAAGTAATGTTATCAAAGTACGGAGGCTGTCGCATAGTGAAAGTCCTGGGCTCATGGTGAAGTAAGGAGCTGGAGGCTAAAAATCAAGGAATTTGCCATACAGAAAAGTGTTTTGGTCTGGCCAATAAATAACTATAGGAGTTATTATAGGAACAACTCTCATATGCAGTTACAGCAAAAAATAGAATGCAACTTGAAACTAAGGTGCTGCTAGGGAAACACCAATTAGAACAGGAGCAAACGTGCAAATAATTTAGTTTGATTTCTCACAAGCACTTTTTTTGTTATCAGTATCAGATATAAACTCATTATTAGAGCTGGTCAAAAAATTCCAAATATTTCAATAAAAATGGATAAATTATGCAAGAAAAAATAGCAGAAATGTGTCCTTTTATCATCTCTCGTTGTCATCCCCTACCTAAGGTCCTATATGGCACTAACTTTGTACCTGCTGGTTCTCTGACAACAAGGCCTGAGAGGCTTCAAATTGGACAACCCAAAACGGAGAGAGACACAATCAGTGGCCAAATCTGAAAATTTGCCTGTAGAGGAAATTTCCTCTTTGACTTGTGTTTAGTTTTTGTTTTCCTCTCAACCGTACACATCTTTCTGTCTAGACTTCATTTCCTAAACATTAGCTGGAGGGCACTTGGCTCACTTAATTCCCAGTCCTACAGTGACGTGATTATGAGGCTATCTGGGCGAGATTTTTTCTTCATAATGAGCCTAACATTTAAAGTCATGGTGGCGAAGTACTTGTGACAGGTAGTTTTGTCAAACCGAAAGCCCTGTCTAGGCTTTGACAGAATCAATACAGGATAAAGCAAAGAGTTTACACATGCTGATTGCTACTATTTTGGGGAAAAATAAGCTTGGTCAATTAAAGTTCCCTGGGCTGCCATAAGTTGTTTGGCTACTTCTATTATGCTAAGAATGTGTAACAGATCCTTATCCATGTGACCACAGCACCATTTCTATTTATGTCACTGTAAACATGAACTCATGAGATAAGCTCCATGGAGATGTTATTGAAGTCCTTGCGTGACCTGCGTCATCTACTAGATTGTCTTACAAATTTCAGTGGGTAAAAGGAGTTCATTTGAATGTGTTATTGGCCTCTACAACTGTTGAAAACAGTTGTTTATTGGGAAGGAAATAGATTCACAACATTCGCCAAAATTTAGGATAAAGAAATTGAACATCTCACCACATAAGAGGGCAATTGAGTTCCTTTATGTAGTTGTTAATGCTTAGATTTACATATTGCATCTTTTGTTATGAATTACTATATTGAACCTTGGAAAAATAATTTTGAAACAATGGTTTTTATTATACCATTTACCAATTAAGAGTGAGTGTGTGTAAAATTCACTAGCTGTTTAGACTAGAGATGCCTGTTTTAACGGATGAAAAATGATGCTAAAAGAGAAACATAAGCATTGTCCACTGTACACAAGGGCTAGGTCTGGCCATTGTTAGGGCCTCTTGCGTTCAGCTCTAAATTCACTCTCACTTTATAATAAAAAGAAAAAAATGCACTAATGACCGATTCTAAAAATCACATCTATCTTTACACCCATCAGCCCTAACAGTGCAGCCTTCTAAAATGGCTGTAATAGAAATTTCCTGAGACCCCATAACAGCTGGAAATGTATTTCAATGTATTTAATAAAAGACCATTTGAGTGACCTTAAAGTTTGTGTCTTGGACATAGATCCTGACACAGACATCGTTACATAAACGACTACGGTATTTCCTACAAGAACAATGTCTTGGAGCACTGATTAGACATTTATTTTTTCAGGTGTTTTTAACAACTGGATTTTCTTTGTATCATTAAAATTAATCACAATATCTCTCTGCCTCTGACACCTCAGAGCCTTTTGCAAAACAACCTTTAAAACAACTTTGCCACATGTTGGGAATTTTGGTTTGTTGGTTTGTTTTTTAATTTGGAAGAAATAAAAAATAGTGCTATGAATGTGGCTTTCTTTTTGAATTAATAAGACCAAATTCACCACTGACTTAAGGGAATCCAACTCTGGTGACTTCAGGGCAGTTATGCCCACTTTCCCCATCCGTGAAACACTTTTGCCAGGGCACGTCACGGCAGAATCTCTGACACACAGATCCTGTTGCCAAAGGGTGCCTATAAGTAGCTGCAAGTGAGAGTCAAAGAAATAGGCTGTGGTGTAGCATGTAGCTGAACTGTACCAGCCAGCAGCCTGCTGGGGCAAGCAGACAGTCTGGCTTCACTTGGCAAGAAGATCAAGGACGTCAGGGTAGGAGGAATACAGAAGACTATCATGGGAACAGGGAGGGAAGTTTGCCCAAGAAGGGAGGCAAAGAGGAAAAATCTGGAGGGAAAGTTTGGGAGTTCCTGGACCGTCTCAAGCATTAATTAATCATTAACTGCCTGTCTGAAATGAGAACTAGGCATAAATCATGATCCAGCTTAGTCACATAGCTGAAAACTAGTAAATACAAAATTATTTTACAAGCTTTGTCATGAAGCAGGTAGTGTTGTTACATACACAGCACACCAGACACAAACCCACAAAAGTGAGACAATTAAAAGTTCAGCCACCTACCCGTACACATCTTCTACTCCTCCATGCACCAGCCTATCCCTAACCATTACACCGTGGCTGTAACCCACAGCCCATGCACTGCAACCTTAACTCTCTCTCCCTCAACCAGCCCTTCTGTATCCCTCTTGTTCCCAAACTACCCATGCCAAAGACTGTTATCTGTGGATGTTTGGTGGCATAGTGTGTTGTTTTGGGAAAAAGTTTGATAAAAGAGGTGTCCTCATATGGGCAGAGTTAAGGTTAAAGTGTGTGATCTGAGAGTTATGGTCTTTGTATTAATGGTAAAGAAGGTGTCTGTGTGAGAAGAGGGCATGCAATATTAGGTGGCTTAACTTATTTCCTCACTTTTGTGGGTTTGCATCAGGTAGGTGGTGTGTAGCAAACCCCTTAACTACTTTTATAATGGGTTATTTTGTGTATATTTTCTAATTTTTTTTAAGTTCAAGAGTGGAGGTGACAAGTTATGTTGGAAGCAGCTATACATAAAACTTCTACAGGGTAGTATACAGTTAGACAGACTGTAGCTGATGATGAGACGATTGTATTCATTAGCAACTGTTGGCGCATCAACTTTCAGCCAAGAATAACAACAGCTAAAAAAATGACCCAAAATCCAATTTGATTTTTTTTGAAGGATAAGTTGCACCAGAGTTATTCAGGTTTGCTCCTGTCTACCAAATACTGTGTAAATAGACAAATATCGGTTAACAATGAAATGTTTGAGCCTGCCAAGGACAAATTTCAGCCAGAGCATAATTTCAAAGGCTTTTCTATTTAATTTTATAAAGCGAACCCAAATAAAAAAGTACACAGAAAAGTCAAACGGCACAAAAGTTATCCTTGTGTGACATCTTACCCCAATAGGCTGCCTACTGTTAGAGAAAATCTGAAAGTTATGCCCCACTTTAAACCCATGTTTGAATGCAGCCCAGATTATGGCATAGCTACCAAGAGCCACCATAATTAATATTATTCCTAATGTCTCTTCTCCCCCACCCCCTCCATTTCCATGTAATGTCTTCCTCAGAAATAGTAACTGTGTTAAGGGCTCAGGTGGTTCACAGGGCCTCTTGTGGTCTCTCTGCACAAGGGATGAATCTCAAAGTAACTGAATATTGGATAGCATGTGTCTGTTATTTGCAGTCCCAGGTATATTGCCTGATCTTGCAGCAAGCTCTGTACCTGCAGAGCTCCCATGACTTCATCAGGTGTTCCGCAAAAGGAGGACTTAAGGACTGGGCTTGTAGTTTAGTCTGTGCCAATGGGAAACTGCAAAATTGTGTGTTATGCGTTTAAGGAGTGATCTTGTGCATCTGCCAGTCCCAGGGACATCGATGGGAGTTGGGGGTGCTCAGTGTCTTGCAAGGCTAGGCCCTTAATTCTGCAGAATCACCCCTTTGATAGCTTTGTTGTCATATTAGTATTTGTTCAGTAATACAGGTGTGCAAGGCAACTTACTACATTCTGAGCACACGAAGGCTGCAGGACAAGGCCTTTCATTTTCATCCTGGAACTGAGTCATTTATCTAATATGTAATAAAGGCATTGAAGTCCCAGTACAGTAGGTGATATATCCCTGGCTCCTTTCCTTAGCACCTTTCATTCACATTGTGGAGGGAAGTCCAGCTGCAAAAGGGAGTCCAGATCAAAAAGCTTCTAGAGCATTTGATGTCAGTGAGGATTTGAAATATAAAATGGTCTAAATAAGCTAGACAATTTTACTGGAAAAAACATAAATGCCAAGAAATTGGGCATTTTTATCATTTTGATTATTGTGCCCAGCAGATACTTCCAGATATTTCAGTGGTAATAGTTTGCTGTGTTCATAGTTAAAAGAGAGATTTTCATTCATGTGAACGCCATTTGTAAAAGGAAGATTTTTGTGTAAACAGAGTGATCAATACAGGTCAATCACTGTGGAATTTGAATGAAAAGAAGTTTAAATGTCATATGAAGTAATATTAGTAATAAGTCATATGAAGTAATAAAGTGCACACGTATTGGTAAGTAACAGTTGGCCACTGCTGGCTACTTCTGAGCCTACATTCAGCCAAAGGGCTTAGAAACTGTTGCTACAAACTCCCTGACTATTAGCATTTTAGAACAGGTTTTTTTCAATAAGCCAAAGCCTGTGAAATTACAGGATGAGAGAAAATAAAATCATCGCCTGAAATTTTGCCTCCTCCCTCAACCTTTTCCTTTATTGCAGCAGCATCCACATCAAGCCACTTGATCAGACCATACATGCCCCCAACTAACTTTGAGTGTGTGTGTTTGTGTGTGTGTGTGTGTGTGTGTGTGCGCACGCAATATTAACGTACTCGACTGTACCCATGTCTAGAACTCACATGATGCATGTAGCAAAATGTATCTCCTGATCGCGGATTATTGTAGTGCTTTATCCTTCCCGGATAGCCCATTCCCTTTGTTAGTCCTCCCTGTGTCACAGCTAATGTAAAGACTTAAGGTTCTGACCACCCTCAATTCCCCTGGGAGGTTCTTGACACTCTGTAGGCTTCATGGAACAGGGTGCTGGCTCTTTGTCTACAGGGCACCCTGCATGCCTGAGCACTAGCATGATAAATGTGTGATGAGTTGCACTGTGGTTCCACAGTAAATACTACCTGACTTCTTCTTTTTCTCTGTTACATTCAGAAATATCCAGGGGCCCTAATAGCCCCAACCATAAACCAACCCCCTTATTAACAGGCTATTGTAATAAAGGAGGTAGCCTGTCAATGATGTAGGCCTGTTCTAACCTGCTCCGAGGTCCATATGGAGCCACAGTCTATGCCAGCTTAGTGGCACATGTAGCCCGTATGGACCTGTGGGTATAGGCCACTGAATTTTGCAGCACATTGATCAACCATGTGGCAGCCTGACTGCAAACCAGGAGCTAGCTCTCAAGAGGTTAATAAAATCAAAGATAGCTAGCTAAGGAGAGGGAGCAGCTATGACTTGTCAGTAAGAATTAGTGGCCCAAAAGAGCCTGCAGATTAGGCAATCAAATTAATCCAAAAGACTCAATCATTCCAAAGAAAAATGTGTTTTGGCAACAGATGGCCTATGACCAGGCTGCACTGTGATGCTGTTTCTTTTTCAACTTTTTTTTTTCTCTTTGCCTCCTTCTTTCATAAACATTGACATTTTAACCATCTCAAACCTCAACCGCATTGCGTGTGCAGGACATTCTAAAAGGACTATAGAAATAAAGAGAAACAGGAGGCCTCTAAAGCAAGACACTGTATATCCCAATAAGTGTCAACAGTCCTTCAGGCTGGAAGCTCAGCTCCAACGTCAGAAATGTACTTAACGTTCAACTTCCAAGGCCCCAAAAGGTCAGGTCTCTAGAACCTAAAAGGTGCAGTAGCAAATATCCCTCCTGTGGTAGTCTAGGGTTTTCTTCAGGAATAGGACCAAACCTATAAGAGGGTCATTAAACATTAATCAAAGAAAATACAGAAAAGGTTTAATTTCAGCCGTTTGGAACATGCCCACGCTTTTAAAAAAAAAAAATCCACCTATTATAGTATACTGAAATAGACGCATTGTTAGAAGACAGGTCAGAACCAGTGTAGTTTTTGAAAACAAACCCAACAACAATAGGCTCTATCATAATAGAATCTCCCCCGCACTTCCCCCACAGTGCTCCAGGAAAGAGAGAGAATTGAAACCATGTTCCACAGTAAGAAAAGCTACACAAACAGCCTTGCGAGACTGTGCAGGTTTTCTTCCCTGGAATCTGAGCTGAATGAAGCCTCTTTGCCTGAGTCTGTCTCAGACTTGCCCTGTCCTGTGCAAAAAGTTTGGACAACATCTGTCTTGACAGAATCCCAGAAGAGAAATATCTCTCCATTGTACCTGAGAGGAGTCCTCACTGAACTCTCTCTTTATAATGGGCTGAACCAAAATCCCAGCTTCAAATTGCCCTGAAGCAATGGAAGATTTGGATGTGAACTCTGCAGCTTGGGCATTTCTTCATAGGATTTTTTAAGGCAGAAGGTCTTACATTTAAATCTCTGCTACCTCACCTATCTATTTAGTGTTCTATGGGGTGTTCCTATTACTTCTCATCTCTAGGTGGCAGCAGTCTTTAAAAACTAACACGCTCCTCATGTTTTTCGCTAAGTGCTGACTAATGAGGTACTTTCCCCTGACTCTGGCTGACCTTTACTTCAGCCAACAGTCAAAGCACTGAAAATAATTTTAAATGGTTTTCAAGGATATTTTTTGTGAACAAAACCCTTGCTGCTTATGTACACAACCTTTTTCACAAGAATTAACAAAAAGTCAGAGCACATGGATTAAAAGGCAAGATCAACACCCCCTTTAGATCCAAGGCCGTCTTTAGAAAGGCTAAGAGCTTGTTTTGCAAAAATCATCCAAGTAGATTTGCTAATCCAGAACATTTTTTTGGATTATTATGACTTTAATGTTTCCTCTGCAAAAACATTTGGACACAAAAGGGCACGTTAATTATGCAAATTTTAGTTGCTGTACTCAAATCATCTTTGCATTTTGTCTGTGTCCCTGGCAGACGATGGGGACCTGGGGAGCCCCCTCTTTCCCTCCATATTAATCTCCATCTCCTATCCAGGGCTGACTCAGATGGTGCTGTCAAACCTACAGCTGCAGGAGACCTCAGAGTCATGGGGACAGGTTGAAATACCAGTGTGATGTTGCCTGCTTATATTACAGCACCATGTGGAGTATGAACTGCTTCATGCCGATGGAGCTTTGCTGTGATAAATACTTGAGCCTATTGGGGAACCAGGATGTCTCTCCTGCCTCCTCTGCCTCTAGCATGGGCACATTACAGCTTCCCTCCCCATCCTGTGTAATAGGAAGCTTTGGTTTACTGCTCTGCGCAGTCCAAACTCTCTCCATAAAAGCACACACCGGCTCTGCCCTGACCGAGAAGTTTGACGAAAGCTTGGGGCAAAAGGTCGCACACTGACCCTTTTGAGGGGAACCCTAGTGAATAGGATCAGCATATTCCCTATCTTTGCTTCACCCAGGCCTTCCTTGACCCATGCCTGACAATCTTGCTCTTTAACATGTCAGAAAGTCATCATGGAGTAGTCCTGTAGAGATGACTGGGTCCAGGGTGAGAAATCAAGTCTAGGAAACTGGAGCCCAACCCCAGGCTGCAGTCCAGCAAAGCAGAGTTTCATCACTAGGCCATCCAGCCATCAGCCTGACTCAACCTCAGTCCTGACATGTAAGCACCAAGCACCAGACTGAAAGATGGGAGGTCATATCAAGCTGTATTTTATTGACAACCGAGCTAGATGCAATATTATTCTTTTTCTGTGGCTGGAGGCGAGGAGGTGTCTAAGGCTTTGTCTACACAACAAGGCTTTTAGCGACACAGCTTTGCTGCCACAGTCATGCCGCTAAAAGGTGCAGAGTGTAGCTGCTGTTTGTTTTCAGGAGAGCACTCTCCTGCGGTCAAAAAACTACCACACCCCAGGAGTGGCCGCTCCTGAGAGCGCTCCTGCCAACAAAGCGCTGTTCTCACCAGTGCTTTTCATTGGTAAAACTTTTGTCGTTCTGAACGACAAAAGTTTTGCTGACAAAGTGCCAGTGTAGACAAAGCCTAAGTCTCTCTACTCCACTGTCTGCTCAAGGATTCCATGTTGTGCTGCTGACGCGCTTTCTAGCTGAGGGTGCCAGATCACTCACTTCTGTGGAAGCAGCCACAAGAGGGGACGAGGAGAAAGAAAACAGGGACGTTCACCTAATGGATCTTATCCCAGATTCTCCCATTAAGGACTGGGCTTTGAGCCCTCTGGAATGGCCAGGGAATTTTCTCTCTAGAACGTGCATATCCCCAACATCAGCTGGAGGTGCAGGACCATCTGCTTAGAGGCCTTGCACCTCCAGCACCTGCTCCCAGGCCCCTGGTGGTGCAGTTCCAGTGATGCCACATGGCTGTAGCTTCTGCTTCCTGCTGCTACCCACAAAGCCCCTGAGGAATCAGCCTCAGGCTGTGGTAGTGTTTTTGTAGATTTCTCCTGGTGTTGGTGGGGCACAACAAACATCTAGTCCCACCCCCAGCCCACTTCCTCCCTATACCCTAATCCCCAGACTCCCCAAGGGCTTCTTGCAGTTCAGGAGATGGGGGATAGTACCATTAAAGTGGCTGACCATCCCCCCACCCAACCTCTACTTCTTCTGGAGTCCTTCAAGGCTGGTCATGAGCTAACCAGAGTAGACATTGCATGGAGATGTATAGTGCTCCCCACCCCCCACACCAAGAGAGCTGACAGCAAGATTCTAGTTCTTGGTGCTGATGCTGTGTGTGTGTGTTGGGGGGAGGGGGGAAGAGGGTTTATCAGAATCACCCAAACAATTTGGACTGTGTTGACATGAAACAGCTTAAAGCTCTATAAGCTGCAGCTGAGCCTGAAAGGACAACATCACTCCTTGCAACAGACCCAGATGAAATTTTCTAAGGAGAGAAACAGCCCTTTGTCCTGAGACTGAAATAAGTCACTGGATGACTCAGAGTGACTGAATCAAAAACGTGTTAAAGAATTGCTGAGCCATTAGAATGGAAAGCTCTTTAAAACGTGGAGACTCAGGTTAATGGATCACGCCATTGCCGGCTGCCCGGGGGTCACCTATAGCACCAGAAAAGAGAGAGAAAAGACCCTTTAAAAGCCATCAGTTGTCAGTGCATTTACACACTGCCTAGAATTCTTGTTGTTTTTACTCATGTGATGAATGTGCCCTTTCCCACCATTCTCAATCATGCAGCTTTATAGTAGGATTCTTTGCTTATACGTTATTAGCTGTCATAAGCTCAGAAGGTTTGGACTTGGTTATCATCAGCAGAAGTGACCTCCAAGGAGTAACCCACATTACTGCAGAAAGTGGAGTTGGAGGGAGCACTTTATACTGGACCAGTGTCTCATCATGGGTTACAGGCACTTTGCTATTGTCAATGCCATGTCTAAGGCACAATATAGTGAATCATAAAGGTCCTGACCACTTTGGGTCATTAAAGATCCCACCGCACTTTTCACAATTGCCTTGGCCAAATTCCCACATGGATGATGACATTTCACCTGCTTCGAGAAAAAGAAGACAATATTTGTCCATCACTTTAATTGGATAAAGTATTCACTTCCTGGCAATAAACTGGCGTAGTGTTGCTGGGCCCGTTATAATGGTATCTGCATTTTACCACAGAGGTGGCTGGATTTCAGCAGCGAGTGAAGTGAACCCTAAATGGATAGAGCTTCTGTAAAGTGCTTAGAGGTTTGTGAAAGGTGGTAAATAAAGCTATACAACAACAACAATACTACTACTACTACTAAAAATAATAATAAATTAATAATCTATCACTTTAATGTATAAATGGATGATGAATGTCATCCCTATAAGAATCAGGCACGATGATGGAGCCAAACAGGAAAAAGAAAGCTTTGATTTGTTATTGACAAGGCTAGTAGCACTGTCCATTATTAAGGTAACCTGACATTTTCCATTGTAAGAACCAGTTTTCAGTTGCTTATAACTTTGGCAGATTTTAACCATTTGGGCTCAAATTTTCCATGCCGGTGTCTGTTTCAGCCTGAAATTTTTTTGTAAAGTTTTAGTGGTTCTGCCATTTCTGACAATCAGTCTAGGGAAAATGTTATTTTGCAGTTTAAAAAAATCTGGCAACCTTTTAAAAAAATGCTCTAGTACCCACATGCTTTGGCATAGGGACTTGAAATTGGGCATCTCGGTAGCCTTTTGTGTCAAAGATTAGCCTCTTGCGGTGCCTGTAAAAATCCACCCATATTTGCCTAAGTTATAAGTATTTGACAAATTGCAATATTCTTAGATTTTAGCAGCTAGATTTTGTGCTCACTAGACAACATGCTCCTCCAGCTTGGAACAGAAATCAGGCTTCCTGAGTCTCATCATGCCTCTGCTGTCAGCAAGTATCTATGAAACCCACTGGTGAAGTGTATGTTACCTTCCTCTATAGTGCTGGTCCACATAGAGAACATTAGCTTACTACTGCTATCAGTTACTCTATAGATGAAGTGGCAGAGGGTTGTGTGGTGGATCTAAAGGTTCCAACACTGCTACTGACACACGTAGGTGCAAAATGAAGCCACATGATGGACTGTATGGTTTTTCACTTTGCTTTTTTAAAATCTTAGGAAATTATACACAACAAACGCTGTTAAAATAACATTATTAATATCATGAAGTCAGGCGCTCAAATATTCGGAGATGCCGGAATTAAGGTTGCTGTTGATTTCAGTGGGAGTTAGGCACCTAAATACCTTTGAGGACCTGGGTGTTAGGAACCTAAGTCTCTAGGATTTGGGTTCGTAAGTGCCTAAGTCACTTTTGAAAATGGGACTTAGCTGCCTAAGTCACTTAGGCAGGAAATATTAAGTGGACCAATGCCTAAATGCCTTTAAAAATCTGGGCCTTATATGCTATAATGATAAGCACCATAGAAAAGGCAGTGAGGAAATTAATCATTCTGTATTTACAGTGGGTTTTGAATAGTGACCCATAAGAAAAGCCAAAGCTCACACATGTAACAATGAGGAGAAAACAAAGTACTGAATAGCTGCTTATTAACTTATCATTGACCAGTCTATGCAGTGAATGAGGCAGGATCCATGGGGAAAAACCAGTATGTGTACAAGAAACCTTCATTCTGGCATGTCTTACTTTTCAGTGCTTGACTTTGTAACCTTTGTGTTTCTTTAATGTAGTTATTTTGTGTGTAATCAGCAATTCTGGAAAATGGGCTACAGCAGCACACATTCAGTACAGCTGAGGCAAGATACCTGAAACTCAGGTGTGGAGAACACTGGAAGGCAGTGTTAATAAAAGTTACCCTAGGGCTGAGAGGAGGACATCAAAGCCAGGCATCAGTTTGGAGCATGATATGGTGGCAAAAGAAGAGCAAATGCAATACTGGGCAGCATACACCAACTCATTGCATTATGAAGTAGCTGGGGTACAGTAATATTCTCACTCCGTATGACTGTGGGGAGTGGAAAACGACTCCCCGTTTCTCCCACCCTCCTCCTCCCAGTTCTAGTTATCTCACTACCAAAAGCTTTAACAAACTGCAAGACTTGGAGAAGCGCAGCAAAGGTTATCAAGGAGCCAGAAAATAGGGTTAAAAATTATGGGCTTGATCTTGCACCAGAGAAGTGAGTGAGAGTTAAACCATTTACTTCAAAATGGGAGTTGAATTAGATTCTGCTTTCAATTATATCTATTTAAATTTGGTGTAAATCAATTGACAGCAGTGTAACAGGGAGCAGATCTGAACCAATAGTTACAGCCTGGCTAAGTGATGACTAAGGGGAGACAAGACAAAAATTTCCTAAGAGGAGGATGAAAAATGTCATGGTGCAGTGATCTCCCAAGACAAGTGATGGATGCTCCAGCTATTGGGACATTTAAAACTAGACAGGCTAAAGCACTTTCAAATATACTTTTGGAACTATCCTTCTCTGGCCAAAGGGTGGCTTAAATGCAACCAAATATGTTTCTTTTCCCATCTTTAATTTCTATGATTCGGTGAGGAAAGTACATGACATTTTGGAATATTAGAATTTTTAAAGTAACAATCTTAAAATATATATGTAGTAAAGTTGGTTGAGTGACACCGTGATGCGATATCTTCACGTCATATAGAGGTAAGATAAGCATAATTGTGTAACTGTGAATGAACGGGAACCTTAAATTCACCAAGCACACCATACACTTATGAATTCTAGGCTTTTCCTGTTATTTTAGTCTTCAGTAATTATTTAAACATATTTTATTGAGAAGTTTGAACTATTGTTAATTACATGCAGGCTTCTATACAAGGAGTTGTGCTCTAAAGTAATATGCATGTTAACAGTAGTTAGCGTTACAGTCAGAACTGCCCATATTTTGACACATGTGAGACTAACAGTGATCTCACCTGGCTCTGCTGGGCCTGTAACAGCAGCGAAATCACAGCACTCAAGGTTGTGTGGCTACTTTTTTGCCCTATACCATGGTCATTTTATTCAGCCAGCTGAGGAAAATCTTTTCTTCAATAAACTGGTCTACTCCTTACCCTTTCACACATGCATAACCCCCATTTGCACAGTAGGACTAATGCCCATGCATCGAGGCTAGGTACCGTACCCCAATAATTGCTTCTATTTACAGCGTATCAGAAAAGTTTATACATTTCAAACTTTCAATGAAAAGCAAGACCTTGGTCACATTTTGGTTTCCATTTTCCAGCCAGCTTTACTCGTACTGTATATGTGCCTATATACGTTCAGCCCTAGCTAGTCATTGAGGGCTTGCCCCGCGCCCTTGGAAGACAATAGAAAGCGTCTTTTTTATTTCAATGGGGCCAGACCATGGTAGAGCAGTCTGATTTCTGGTTCATTAGTTCAAGGTAAGTCAGTCCCTGGTACCACCCTAAGGAAATCTAATATTGTGTGGAATATACACAGGATTCTCATATATAGTTAACCATTATTTTACTGTTTTTCTGTTTACGTCCCACCTGTTTACATGGGGGCATGCTACTAATGATGCAGGGCTCTACTGGTGTTGGGCCAGACCCCCAGCTAGAGGGTGTCAATCGATGGAGCTGATCGAATCGATTTATATCAGATGAGAACCTAGCCCAATGTCTACAAGGACTCTGTGAATTCTGTGGTATATGTACTATGTAAAGTGATATGCTGTCTGGATTTTCTTTCCCTTTCAATAGCATGAAGTTAAAAATCCCATTAACTCAGTCTTCCTACCCAGCAGGCAGATCCTGTAGTGTAATCTGTCTCTGAAAAAGATACCACTTTGTATTTGTTTGCATGATTTCACTTCATAAATCACATTTTATAAGTAACTCCCATGCAGCCAAATTGCATTTGCAAGCAACAAGAACCCGCAAATTTAAATGACACCCTTCTCAAATGGCTTGGTGCACAGCTTGTTGTAATAATGGTTAATGGCAGTGCGCATAAAAACCTGGGTGAAATGTGACCATCAATAAAATTTACAAAGTCTAAAATTGTCACAACGTGGCACCTCCACATATCTATTATAAACAGTACATGGGTGGCTAGGGCTGTATTACATTTCAGTGCTCTGATGATGTGAAGGAAAAAAAAGTGTTTTTGACAAAGAAACGACTACGAAGGGGGATTTCATTGAGATGCTGTATCAACACAACTGAAATGCAAAAGGTGACATATAAATTAATACTAAGCCAGCTGTTGATTTTTCAGGCATGTTACAAAAAGGTAAGGTTGGGAAATATTAACATGATAAGGAATGGTTTTATACCCTGTGTCCTGTAAAATTCATGATCAGAGAGACGAATGCATTGCAAGAGAAGACATACTAGCTATCTTAGGGATTTGTACTGCCACGTATCACCATAGCACGTGAGTTTCTCCCATGTTAATTAGATTGCAGTAGCAAAGTTCTCAGTGGCCCTCAAGAACTCTGTTGTTCTTTTCTGGGTTACAGAAATGCCAGTTTGCAGGCATTTTTGGATGTGGTGATGGAAGGCAGGTGGATGTTGTGATGCCATTCTGGCTATGGTGGAAAAGTTTTATCAAAGTGGAAGGCTTTGCAGTATTTCCTGAAGGTGTTCACAGACTCCAGACTGGTCCAATTTCCTCTGTAAGGTTGTTTCCGTAGTCAGATCATCTCGATTATATCCAGTTTGCAGATTTTGTTCATCCTCCTGTGGTGAGATCCTAGCTGAGACAGGTTATTCATTTGCAACTGTCAGCTTCCAGAAGATGGCATCTTAGTACACAAATTGTACATTGCAGTCAAAGTGGAGTGAAATATTGCATGGATTAAAAGATACATCCCCCTGGCTTCCAGGGTGAACTCAAAGTTCCTGGTTCAAGAACAACAATGACAAGACATGTAGAAGAGCTAAGTCACATGAGGCCTGTCAAGGTTTCTTTCCCCACTCTGAACTTATGGGTACAAATGTGGGGACCTACATGGACACTTCTAAGCTTAATTACTAGCTTAGATCTGGTATACACTGCCACCACCCAGAATTCCAGTGTCTGGGGCACTCTCTGTCCCCCCAAAACTTCGTCCCCTCCCTGGGTTGCCTTGAGGGACTTTACCAATTCCCTGGTGAACACAGATCCAAACCCCTTGGATCTTAAAACAAGGAGAAATTTACCATCCCCCTCCTTTCCCCCCACCAAACCCTGGTGAGTCCAGATCCAAGCCCCTTGGATCTTAAAACAAGGAAAAATCAATCAGGTTCTTAAAAAGAAAGCTTTTAATTAAAGAAAGAAAAGATAAAAATTATCTCTGTAAAATCAGGATGGAAAATACTTTACAGGGTAATCAGATTTCTATAGACCAGAGGGGCCCCCACTAGCCTTAGGTTCAAAGTTATGGCAAACAGAGGTAAAATCCTTCCAGCAAAAAGAAACATTTACAAGTTGAGAAAACAAACATAAGACTAACACGCCTTGCCTGGCTAATTACTTACAAGTTTGAAACATGAGAGACTGATTCAGAAAGATTTGGAGAGCCTGGATTGATGTCCCGTCCCGCTCAGTCCTGAGAACGAACAACTGCAAAACAAAAAGCACAAAGACTTCCCTCCACCAAGATTTGAAAGTATCTTGTCCCCCTATTGGTCCTCTGGTCAGGTGTCAGCCAGGTTTACTGGGCTTCTTAACCCTTTACAAGTAAAAAAGACATTAACCCTTAACTATACTTACAGGGCTAAGGCTTCACAGTATTGTCCTTGCATAGCACTGTGCCCTGACCTGGACCTCAATGATTATTGACCCTCCCTAGCTGCTTCCTTTCATTTCCTTGAAATTATTATAATTTTTTTAATAGACACTGACTAAGGAGTCTATAAATGATGAATGTTTAACTTGTACAAATTCTGCTCTTTGTAGATTAAGATGGGAAAGTTACAATGTATGGCTGTGCTGTCAGTCTTCAAAGTAACAATTGATAAAGTTAGTATGTATTTAGCCTCCCACACTCTCAGGTGCGTAGGCCATCCACTTGTTTCCATCATTTTTTTCGGTCTTGTTCTGGTCTGTTCAGACTTTTGAGTGTCACGTTGATGGATTTTGCTTCTTTCTCTATTGTTCCATGTAGTTTCTCTATGTCATCCTCTTTTTCTCTTCTCAAATAGTGCACGTATTATCACTTGACATGGAAGACGAGTTGGTGACATCCTTAAAGCATAGGCTAAATATGTCCATAAGAATGGCCATATTCAGTCAGACCAATGGTCCATCTAGCCCATCTCTTCCAACAGTGTCCAGTTCCAGATATTTCAGAGGGAGTGAACAGAACAGGGCACCTTATCAAGTGATTCAGTGTAGTCCAGTCCCAGGTTCTAGCAGTCAGAGGTTTAGGGACACTCAGGGTGGTGTCCCTGGCCATCTTGATTAATAACCATCGATGGACTTATCCCCCATGAATTTGTCTAATTCTTTTTTGAACCAAGTTCTACTTTTGGACTTCACAACATCCCCTGGGAACAAATTCCACAAGCTGAATGTGCATTGTGTGCAGGAGTACTTTTTATGTTTGTTTTAAATTTGCTGACTATTAATTTCATTGGGTGACCCCTAGTTAGTGTGTTATGTGACAGGGTAAATAACTACTATGACTCTGCTCCATAAAGGAGGACCGACATGATGTTAGTGCTAAAAATTCATATTATTGTATCAGTGCCATTATGCTACTTTTCCAGATCTTTTCAAGGTTATGAAAGTTGTTTGCTACTTTTGATAGTCATTGCTTGACATCTAGCATTGTGTCAACATCACTGCACATCTCACTCCTTAGATAAATTCATAGATTCACAGATTCCAAGGCCAGATGCAACCATTGTGATCATCTAGCCTGACCTCCTGCATAACAGAGGCCATACAACTTCCCCAGAATAATTCCTAGAGCAGATCTGGGTAAAATGACTTACTTCTAGTGTTTCTCCGTCTACTCTCATACTTGCTTTTGGGAAATCGATGGCCACATATTTTGTCTTCCCCTTGTTATTGATAAACAAACCAATTTGTTTTGCTGTATCTGACAGAGACTGTGACTTCTATTATGCAATGTGTTAAACTAAATAGGACAATGTCATCAGCAAAAATCAGGTCATTCAGTTGTTCTATATCATTTGTCCATAAAATTCCTTGGTTGCCTTCTGCTGTTACTTTCCTCACGACATAGTCAATGACCAGTGCAAACAATAGTGGGAACATAATTCACTCTTGCCTTACTCAAGCTGTCACTGCAAATCATTGACTGATGTTATCACCATCTTTGACTGCCCATTTAGCATTATCATACAGATCCTAGACTACTCTAATTATTTTTGCTGATATTCTATAATATGCCATAATTTTCCAAAGAATGTCTCTACGTGCACTATCAAAAGCCTTCTGGAAATCTATAAAATTTATCATAAGAGAGGCTTGCCACTCCACATGTTGTTCTATAATATGTCTGAAAACAACAATTAGGTCTCACCACGTGATCTTAATGGTCTCAAACCTGCTGTACCTTTCTAAATTGGAGATTTATTTGATTTTTGATCTGTTCCAGGATGATCTTATATATGATTTTCCCAGGCACTGAAAGTAATATGATTCCTTTCCACTTATTGCAGTTGGTAAGGTCATCTTCCTTGGCAATTGTATTATAAGCCCTCTCTTCCACTGAGTTGGGTTTTTGTCTTCATTCCATATTTTATCCAAAAACACCAGGAAAGTCTGGAGAGCTGTTTCATCACTTGCTTTAAGCATTTCTCCATGTTATCTTCTCCAGCTGCTTTCCCATTTTTGAGTTTACCAATGGCTTTTCTAACTTCTTCCATTGTGATATCTCCTAAATCAATATCAAGCTATCGTGGTAGGTCTTAATCACATATTTCAAGTTGTTTGCCTGGGCTTGATCTATTTAAACGCAAATTTTTCTGCCCATCTTTTCCTTTGTTGTTCGCCTGTATTGAGTCTTTCCATTTGAGTTTTTAATAGGGCCCCCAGTTCTGCTAAAGGTTCCAGTTAACTGTTTGATTGTCTGATACAAGGTTGTAAGGTCACCTCTTTGGCTAACATCTTCAGCCCCTCAATATTTGATATCAGTCTGTGCCCTTCTAGCATCTCTTTTTACCTCTCTACCTAGAACTCTGTATTTTTCTTGCCACTTCCTTGCCTCTTCACCTCTTAGCATTCAGGTGGTTTTGCTTTTCCACTGCTGCCCAAGTAGCATCACTAATCCATTCTTCCTGTCTATATTTTGTTATTAGGATTGTGTTTGCACTTTCTAGATAGCACTCTCTGAGGTTCCCCACAGAACATCATTGACCTGGTTTTCTTTAGTTGACTGCATTGGAACACTGAACCTGCTGTTCAGTTCAAGATTAAAAGCATTTTTTGTGTCTGGATGCTTTAAGCATGGGTTGCTGATATGTTGTCTTCTTTCAACCTTCTTCATCTACTTTAACTTGATCTTCAATTTAGCAATACAAAGACTATGGGCACTACTCACATCTGCTCCCCTGTAGGCACCTACATCAACCAGTGAGCTCCAAAACTTCTGTGAAATGCAGAAGTCATCCATCTGATTCTTTGTGGTACCGTCTGAGGAATTCCATGACACTTTATGGATTTCTTGATGAGGAAATATTGTTCCACCTATCAAGATTCACGCTGCAGATTTCTACTAATCAATCATGATCTTGGTTTATATCCAAACCCTGTTACACTTGCTCATAACTTTATCCAGCCCATCATTGTTGCTTCCAACCTTTGCATTAAAATCAAGCATAGTCACTATGATACCATGTTTTGGAACCTTGGTTAACATATCTGTAACAAATCACAAAAAGCACCTTTTTCCATGTCTGGCTTTTCATTGGTTGGTGAATGTCATTGTATGACTGTTTAAAAATCTACTCTGCACACTAGCTCTAATTCTTTCATTGAATGATTCCCACTCAGTGCGTGTTCTGGTTCATTTGACATTAGAATTGCTACACCTGCATCATGTCTATCATCCACTTTCCCAGAGTAGATGATGGTCTTATTTGTTTCTCTAAAGTGTAGTTTCTTCAAACTTGTCCATCTACTCTCACTGATTCCAAGGACATCACGTTGGTATCTATCAATTTCTTTAACTATTTAAGCAGTTTTAATAGTGATCACATTCCAGAATCCACTTTTCATGACTGATCTGAGCAAGGGACTTTTCAGGAAATGACTTCCTTATGAGTTTAACCAGTGCCTGTTGTACTATTCACATAAAGTTGATCTCTTGTTTGAGCCTGTTACGTACTGATATAGCACCTGGTGTTCAGTATCCAAGCAGTCCTTTAAAAAAGGAGGGTAAGCGGAGACGCCGATTCTGTAGGTGCTCCAAAGTTCAAGCACCCATGGAAAAAAATAGAGGGTGTTCAGCACCCACTGGCCACCACTGTTTGGCTGGGCCACCAATCAGCTGTTCGGCAGAGCTCCCGATCAGTTACCTGGCAGCTGGCTGGACACACTTGGGAGGGGGTGGAGAGCAGAGACTGGTGGGCAGACAGGGGCTTCAGAGAAGGGAGGCGGAGTAGAGGGGTGGGAAGAGGCAGAGTGAGGACAGGGCCTAGGGAGGGGAGTGGGGAGCAGGGGCAGGAAGAGGCAGAGAGAGGACATGACCTGGGGGGAAGGGGCAGAGTAGGGGAAGGGCCTTGGGGTCAGAGTGGGGGTGAAGCACCGATGGGGAAAAATATAGGTCAGCGTCTGTGAGGATATCATAATTCCTCCCTACAGATGGAGAAACTGAGGCTCAGAGAGATTAAAATACTTTCCCAAAGCCACATGGTGAGTCAATGGTAGAACAATTCATGGAAACCATGTCTTCCAATTGTGACTCAAGTGCTTTATCCCATGGACCAGACTGCCCCTAATTCTGAGCTGTATCACCACAAGCAGAGGGGCTGTAGCCACTGTCTCACCAAACTCTTTTTGCAACTAGCCATCTGCATTAGCCTGTGCTGGATTTGAACTGGTGCCATAAAGGTTTATGTGAGTGGGGTGGGGGTCAAAGCCCATTTTCTGTAGCTTCCTTTGATGAATGCCCAGTTATCTGTGGATCTCGATAGACTGTTAGCAGAATGTACATTTGGGAGCTCCACTTGTAAATCAGCACATGCTTTTCCTTTTAAAAACTGGACTCTGGTGTAACATTGTATTTACTATGTCATGTGCAACAGCAGTTTCCAAATACATTATCTGAACATTCTAAGTATGTGCTTTGTAAGTTTCCTAGAAATTAAGCTCATGTGAAGGTTATATCAGCAATTGCTCCAGACACTCAGTGCTGCTATCCAGGCTGACTGCCTATCCTAATGCCTCTAGTGTTTCTAGGAGAAGTGGCACTCTGCGCATGGACGGGTTACCATGACATTATCAGGGACAGTGGCTCCCATGGCAGTAAGTGTGAGACGGAGCTTAGAGTAGGTTAAACATATTTTGCTAAACTGCTTAAAACAAAATATAGATGAACTTGTAAGGCTTCACCTACCTGGCCAAGAGCAAACACGTGTGTGTGAATGTGTGTACATGACATAGCTTACTGTTATAGAGCATCCTTTATATGTAGTGCAACATGTCACCAAATGAGTCTCAAGGAGCCATAAATCATTGCAGAGTAACATGGTATTGCAACATTTGCAGTGGTACAACACATGATCATCATGTTAGTGCAAGCCAAGCACTCAAAAGTTGCAGGTTCTCGTGTCACAATGATTTTGTAGGTCTCCGAGATATCATTACTTTCTTTGTCCAGCTCTGCTCTCTGTCCTGGCTGTCCGGGGCAGGGAGGAGATCCGGCAGCTCCTCACTTTCAGCTCAGAGCATGCATCAGGCAGCATGGGGAGTGTTTCAGTGATCACAGCACCTCTCAGATAAGGCAGTGCTGGGAACTCCAGTCAGTCATACCCAACGTGTCCTCCCGTAAGGGCCACTTGGAAGAAAGGATGAATATCATCGTTTTGTAGCATCCAATAATAACCAGTAGCAGAGAGGAGAGACTTTCAGAGGAACCCAGAAGGGAGAGCAGAGAGATTTTCAGATGAGGTAGAAAAAAGGACAGTGAGCCAAGGCCGCGACGCATAGGAAAGCTGCACAGAAGGTGGATCTCTTACCAACAGCAGCCAGGATTACACAGAGGGACAAGAAGAGGGTGGTTCTGTATGGACACACAGAACTTTCTCGCTCCGCTCCTGAGTAAGCTCACCCTGCAAAGTGCTGAAAAGTGTGAGGTTATCGTCAGCTCCTCATTAAACATGGCATTTCCTGTTTGGGTCTGAACAATCTGCCCGATGATGCCTCCCACAGGGGAATCAGCCCTGTGTGTGCCGGTTTGTGGGTGGCTCGCTGCACTGCCTCCCACTGCAAGTGTCATGTTGGTTCAGGAAGTAACAAGCCACAGCTGCTGGTGCTGCCTGGCATAGGCTGGAGTGGCAGATTTGGCCCTTTTGGTGCCAGCCATCATTTGGTGACTTATTTTCTGGCTCAGCCACATGGGGCCAGCTTGAACTTCTCATGCCAAGGCAAATGCTTTCAGCTTGACGCTCCTGCCTGGCAGTGCAAAAATTAGCAACTGTCCATTGCCTATGGATTTGCAGACTTCACCAGCTGCTCACTGAAAACTGCAGTTGAGACAGCTCTATTTCCCTTTAGCATGCCGCTGACTCATCCTCCCAGGTCTGCCTGCATGTGGGTGACTGAATGCAGGGGTGGGGGTGGGGTGTTTCACTGGAAAATGATTCACGTCCCCCCGCTTCAGGAATATAATATCCTTTAGCCTCATCTTTGCACAGCAGATTCAGCCAATACAGCACAAAGATTGGTGCATATGCAGTAAACACTTCCGTGTGTCCCCCTCCGCTCCAACCCCTCCGCCTTTTGTGTTACAAAACAAGCCAGGGTTTGTCCTGTGTGTTGTCCTTTCTGATGACTGCTGCAGTGGCGGCAACTCACAGTCACAAAATGCACGGGCCAACTCGTCTCAAACCAGCCAGCCCAGAGCAAATGCAAAAGTGTGATGCAAAATCCAATGTTTGCAAGCAAAGCGGCTGGTCACAAAAAAATGAGTGTCAGAAGGGAGGGTGCGAGGGATAGGGCACGCTGGGGAGCGGACTGTAAATTAAACATGCCCATTTTGGCTGGCTCCTGTAGGCAGAGAAATGGGATCCTGTGTTTCATGCTGCCGGCGGCTGAGCGAGTTGCAGAGATGAGTCATGCTGTTCTCAGGGAAGATGATGCTATCTGCTTCGGGGAGAGATCAGCTCCCCCTCCTTCTTCCCCCTCTCCTCCCCCAGGTGAACATGCCATAAGCGCTGCCTGCAGTAGGAGTGAATAGAGAGAGAGGGGGTTGGAGGAAGAGGACTGTTAAAGCAGGGAGCTCTAATTGCTGTTAATCTTGGTTAAGAAGGAACTGTAGTGCTCTCTGTGTTGCTCATTCAGAGGGCTGGGTTTGGAAAATTACTTTTGGCTCTGGGCCCTGGGCCAACGTGGGTAGAATGAGTGTCAAAGAGGTAATGAGCTAAGAGTAGGGGCGCGTGCCAGTATAACAACCCCACTCTACCTGCTTCTCCAACAGATTTAGCAAGCAGCTATTCTTCTGCAGCGCCAGAGATTCTGAGCTTCCTCCAAAACTGTGCCTGGTGCACCAGCCAGACTAAAACGTTCCCCTTTTAAAATGCAGCTCTCAAAAACCTCTGCCCTCTGCTGATTGTTTTGCTGCACGTCCCCCTGAGAATTGCAAGGCTAGAGAGGTTATAATCTATCCCCAGACCGGGCTGCATTGCTCTGATGTAGATTGCATTTTAAACTGTGCCCTTGTCAGAAAACCTTCCTGGATCAGGGATGGAGAGTGCACCTTGCTGAGTGCTTATCATGGGGAGCCGTCAAGTTCAGAAGGGTGTCCCTCCACCTCTCTCCTCTGATCCCTGCTGAAATCCAGAGCTGTGCCAAGGATTAAAGGAGAGATCGGCCCAAGTCCATACCTGCATGGTAATATATAGGGGAGCCCCAAATCAAGAGACTATGAGAGAGGGGATCAGAGGCTTTGGGACCAGCTTATTATAGAAGTGGGGCCACGTGTGAAATTTGGAGATGGATTCAAGTTCAGATTCTGGACCAGCCCCAAATTTGGGTCTGTTTCAATCTTGGGTTTTCCTTTAGCTTAAACTTACCTGAGTCACAGAAAGTTGCTGACCAGGCCAAAAAACAGAGACCTCTGAGGTGGATCTAAGGCCATCAGTCCTGTTACTGCAGCTCAGGCTAATGCACACATTACCAGAGAGATGTTGACATTTGTACTCACACATGGAGAGAGGACCTGTAAACACCACAAAATCATAGGATTAGGAGATGCAAATTCCTAATTAAACTGCAGGAAAGTTGATCACAGTCAGAGCTATGCAGTGCTCAGTGGCTTCCATCTCCAAAGGACTTGGGCAAAACTTCCCCCCAAGTTTCCCTGTGCCTGGGGTTTGCACCCTCTGAGTTTCAGATTGGAATGACCCAAAGTCTCTAAGCAAGACTCAGCTAAAACCATAGCATTGCACGGTTTCTGCTAGAGATGGGTCAGATCCAGCCTTCCAGAGCTGAGTGCCTACAATTTGCATCTTTATTAATATTTATTATTTGTTTATGTAGTGACAGCCATGTATTAGGCTGTCAGACACATAGAAAGACATGGTCCCTGCCCCAGAGAGCTTAGGCCTGGATCCACAAAGGGACCTCCAGGATGGATGGATGAATCTTTTAGACCTCTGGAGGGATTTTCCAGCTGTCTCTCTAAAGCAATGCACTGAAACACTACGTGGGAAGGTGGGAGCGCTAGCCCAGCAGGTGCCCTTTTTAAAGGTCTGAGCCTAATTAGGCACAGTCGTGTCTGATTATTTTCCAGCTGGGGGTACCTCCGTGAGCTGGGGTTTAGGTGCCTCAGTCCCTTTGTGGCTCTCACCTTTAGTCTAAAAAGACAAAGGATAAAGCAAAAAGGGGGTACAACATACAAGTAAAGTGGTCAAGGGGTTGGTTGGCCACATCTTGATAATACAGTTGCTTTTACACTACTTTGGATATATAATCTATCCCCCAAAGTCCTCCCTCTTGCCTTTATTAGCCATTTAATTTTGTGTAGGCATCAGAGTAGGTATCTTCAATAGTGATTTCAGTATGAAGAGGGTAGGAACCTGTATGCAAACTTCATGTCTCTCTATGGATTCAGACAGCAGTCCACAGCCAAACACTGCCAAGGATTTGGGGAAGTTCAGAAGATGATCTGCACTTCACCGGTATCTCCAAATCCCTAGATCCCAACCAAAACTCCAGATCAAAACACATCCAAGCTTTAGGCCCTGCTCTCGTGGACTTTGTCCATTGCTTTCCACTTGAAATCAATTGCTTTCATAATGAAAGTTGGCCGAGGTGTTTGCACACCTCAGGGAACCCAAAATAGCCTATCGACTACCTAGCTCACCGCCAGAGAGACTTATGACACCAGTCTGAATAGCACGAGTGTTGGAAATACAGTCATTTCCCAACAGTGTTTTCAGCCATAGAGTCCATGCCATAGAATCCAATTTTAAGTCCCTATGAGAGCAAAAGCCCCTATTCACTGCAGTGGGAGTTTGGCTTGTGCCAAGCCTGTACCAGTACTGTTGAGTGTGACAAAATCTAATTTCTGTTGGGTAGCTAACGGTCATATCCAGGGAGAAAATGTGGTCTAGTGGTTAGAGCTGGGAGCTTTGGGTTTGGCTATGCAATCTTGGGCAATTATCATAATGGGAACAATAATCCATAGCCACCTTTTGCAGGGATGTCACAAGACTTAGTTTATCAGTGTTTGTAAAGGGCTCGAAGGTCTTCAGATGAAAGGTGTGACATACATAGTAGTTTATGTATTAATACTCATAGAGGGCAGCTCAAGAAGCAGACAGAGGATTCAATAACCAGTCACTTTTTGTATTATTCACCCTGGGAACCTGGTGGTCAAACTTGAGACACCAAGACTATGGCTTCCATCCTTACTCGGGGGCTCAGAGTACCACCTACGCACTCAAAAACCTTCCAGGGCACCACCTAACCAAACACAAATTTGAAAACGGCTTTGGGCATGAAAGAGAAAGAGAGAGCCCTGTGTGGGGAGCTATAAACCTCTGGGAAAGAGGGTGTGGAGCTGACTCAGCCCCGAGTGAGCCAGCAACCAGGGGCTGATTGAATGTCGTTTCTGTTGTTGTGTCCAACGTGGGCTCATGCGTCTGTTACAAAAACAAACTGTTGATTAGCTCCCGTCTGTCAGGCAGACTGCACAGCCTTCAGAACTCCCGGGGATGAGACTCTGCGGGTGGAAGGAAAGACAGCTGATATTGGCCCAGCACTATTGTCAATAAACTAACAGGAGAGGAAACAAATAGTCACGGCAGTGTGAACAGGATGCTGAGTACCACACTGAACGTTGCAGCTCTTCCTTATTCTGAAGACCCTGGGCTGCATTGGGGATGGGCTCGACTGGTGCTCTAGTAACATTTTCTTCAAAGAAACAACTTTTAAAAAAAACCCCACTCCAGCAGAGGAGGCAGCATTATTCCATGATCTATACAAACCTGAGCCCTGATCCAGCCTGTCTATGCAGTAGCCTGGCACAAAGTAGCCCTAAATCTGCTGGATTTGGCCCTTGGAAGATCTCCCCTGTGTAGGGGGATCTGCGGGTAGGCAGAGGCTCCTTTGCCAATATGGCCTAGGCACAGGAGAGAAGAGGATGTGACTTCATGTGCGTGTGTCCCAGGGATGCTCAGGCCTTTAGCTACAAGCACAGATTTGAGCTGCCTTTAGCTTATAGTCTGCAGCTGTCTGCAAGGAGCAGAGATTGGGCCTGCAAGGGTATCTTCAGATCCTACTATGTATCTAATTTCCCAACCATTCTAGAGGAGGGTTCAGCCGGGAGTCTTGGCTTGGCTCATTGCAGATGTAAGCAGCTGCAGTGTTCACATCTAGCACGAGATTCAGATCCAAAGTTCCCCAAGTTCAGATCTCAGGTGTTGGTTCATGCCCTTAGCTGACTAGTAAAATGTCTACATTTATATTCTGAGTAACTGTACTGCAATTCTCATGCTAGGCCTGAATCACTAGTTCTACACATGAAGCAGGCAGATGGGCTGATGCCCACATTGGCAAGAGTGCACATATTTCTGATTCCATTGGATGGACACTTTTTCAGGTTCTGCTTGAGACTGGGCAGAAAGGATTTCAGAAGCCAAAAGATGGTGACTCACCTGACCAGTGCTATGACTCCTTTGTGCTGCCCTAATGGCAGGGAGAAAGACTGTACAGTAACCCCAGCTAGGCAGCTGAAGATTCTCCTAGCACGGGGGAAATCTCTGGCTAGCATAAAGCTGGCTAGACTGGCATTATGCCACCACCTTATAGTCCCTGGTACAGGGGCATGTGAGAGGTATGCCTGGGGGGGGGTGCAGCATAGCTGAACTCCTGTGATTCCTGGCTGGTATGATAACCAGGTATATATAGGGAGTCATTTCAGAGAATGGTTTCTCAGAGGGTGTCTTGTGACCATCTATGGTTGCGTGACTCTGTTGCTTGCCAGAATATTTCATAGATGAAATACCAGCCAGAAGTTTTCTGAGGCTGTAAGTAGGCCAATTCTTTGCCTTCTCCTAAATGAGGTCTGTTGTACACTTACTATCCAGTTGTATTTGATTAAAGACAAGTAATTCACAGTCTTTCACCAATAAAGCCTCCTCATTACACTCGCTAAGCCCTAGACACGGCAATGCACTGTTGCCAACACTCAATGTAGTTGCACCAATACAGAAACATACTTATGAAATTTCCCTGGGTAGAGGCACCCCAAAAGTAGGGTTGCCAGGTGTCCGGTTTTTGACAGGAACCCCGGAGGAAAAGGGACCCTGGCGGCTTCAGTTAGCACTGCTAACCGGGCCATTAAAAGTCCTGTCAGTGGTGCAACAGGGCTAATGCAGGCTCCCTGCCTGCCATGGCTCCATGCGGCTCCCAGAAGCAGCAGCATGTTCCCCCTCTGGCTGCTAGGCATAGGACATACTGCTGCTTCCAGGAGCTGCTTGAGATAAGCGCCTCCTGGAGCCTGCACCCCACCCCCTTCTGCACCCCAACCGGTTAGCCCCAGCCCTGATCCTCCTGCTGCCCTCTGAACCCCTCAATCCCAACCCAGAGCACCCTCTTGCACCCCAAAACCCTCATCCCTAGCCCCACTCCAGAGCTCACACCCCCAGCCGGAGCCCTCAGCCCCTCCTGCACCCCAACCCGCTGACCCAGGCTTGATCCCTCTCTAGGGTGCCCAGACAGCAAATGTGAAAAATCAGGACACAGGGTGGGGGGTAATAGGAACCTATATAAGAAAAAGACCCAAAAATCTGGGCTGTTCCTATAAAATCAGGACATCTGGTCACCCTATCCCTCTCCCAGCTCCAGATATCTTGGTCCCAGCCTGGACCACACTCCTACATCCCAAACCCTTCATCTCCAGCCCCACCCCAGAGTCTGCACCATCAGCCAGAGCCCTCACACACACCCCACACCTCAACCCCCTGTCTTAGCCCAGAGCCCCCTTCTATACTCAGAAACTCTTCGTTCCACGCCTCCCCCAATCTGGAGCCCCCTCCTGTACCCCAAACTCCTCATCTCTGGCCCCACTCCAGAGCCCACCCCCACCCCACCCCTTGAGCCAGCTTGGTGAAAATGAGCATGTGAGTGAGGGTGTGGAATGGAGTGAGTGGAGGGGTGGGGCCTTGGAGAAGGGGCGGAGCAGGAGGCGGGGCAAGGGTGTTTCTTCAGTTTTGTCAAGGAGAAAGTTGGCAACCCTAAAGTTCTGCTCCTTTGGCAGTTTGCCAAGACAGGGCGTAATTCTGCCATGCAGCCCATTTGCACAGATGCATTTAGCAAGAGTGGGAAGTAACTTGGATAGGAAATAGATGCCATCCTCACTGCATCTCAAGAAATTATTCTCTCACTTTGATAGAACCGAGGGAAAAGAAGATGTAGATAGGAATAGGGGAGGGGAACACCAGGGCATTTTTTTCATACTCTGATTAACTAAATATTTTAGCTCACAGCCACTTTAGTTGTTATTAGCCATAGACCAGGGCTATCCACAGCAACTGCATTAGTTTAATTAAAATCAGCTTAAAACACGGTAAATTAAGCTTGTTCAAACCCCAGTGTGGACATGTTTATATCATCTGACAACCGGCTAATATTGGTTTCGCTTGCATCAGTTTACTGGCTGCAACTTGTGTATAAGAACCAGCCCTTTCACTGTGGTAGCACCCAGTTGCCAACCAGGCTAGGAGGGGATGGGGATGGGGATGGGGAGGGGACACTGTTGTAGGGCAATGGAGGTAAATAGAAGATGGCAAGAACTGTGTTGGGACTGGGAATTGGGCAGATCAATCAATTCCAAGTGAGAATGTAACATTACTGGGGCAGACCTATTCTGTGGGAAAGATACATCAGCATCTGCTGCTCATCCTTCTGTCCTTGCTCAGAATGAAGTTAGCTTAAACCTCCTGGAGACTGGGAGTGGCTGGTTTTGGTCTCACACCATGACAAAGTGAATGAGACCACACCTTTCCCTTTTCTCTGAGGTGATGACACTCCCTAAAATGAGATGCAATGAAGTAATTGCTGAGGTTAGCATTCTGAAACTAATGGTCAAAGGCAGGAATTCTGCTGTCGATTTTCAAGTGCTGCTGTTAACAGTCTGTAAGCTACCATAGCGCCATGTTATCAAGTTACAGGTTTTAACTGTAGCCACTGTAGTCACTGGATACTGACCCCTGCCAAGGGAAGAATCTTTTGTAACACTGACGCATGCCATGTGACTGGGGACAGGGAACAAAAAGGTGTCTCTTACCAGCACTCCTGTGTGACACACCCTTATCACACAGGTCCTGCACTGCTTAGGAACATCTCATACACAAGAACATAAGAATGGCCGTATTGGGTCAGATCAAAGGTCCATCTAGCCCACTATCCTCAAATCTCAAATAACTAAAACTGTGTTGTGTTCAGAAGGATCATTAAGCACCCACTTGGATTTCCTTAACAAAATATTGACCCTTATTTATTAAATGCACAAAAGGTTTCTAAGGAGAGACCCTGGTCAACACAGTAGTTTCAATCCAGATAAAACATCTTTCATTTTAGAGACTGACAGACTCTGACTAATTGAAAACAAGTGTAACCTAGAAAATTAGGTGCAACAACATATAATATGTGAATGTTCTTTAGCATCTCCAGCCATTGGAGACACAGCAGACAGCTCATGTGTATACACTAGAAGTATAACAATTAAGGATTTAAACTCTCATGCTTCAGGGCATAACCAAGCAATAACTGATGAGGATTAGGAAGAAACATCCCCTTTCAGGAAGTTATTTCATAATTGTCTGCTATTGGGTTTCTTGTGCTTGTCTTTGAAGTAACTGGCACTAGCTACTTTCAGAGAAGGGATAATAGACCAGATATGATCCAAACGGCAATTTCTATCTATAGTTGTACTCAGCTCAGAACCAAACTCTAAAAACATGAACAGGATATTGGGAACTTGTGTGTAGAACTGAACCTGATAGCAGTCCACTGTGTAAAGGTATCAATTTGTTTCCCTGGCAAAAAATGTTTTGCATTTAAACCTGAGATCTTAAAGTCTGTAATAAAACCACCAAGTGCCTGGGGCTAGTGGAGAGAGAAATCCAAGACTGAGCATGTGGATGTTCATGTGCTTGATGAGACTCTGTTTTTCAGCAATAAAATCAGAACAAGAAAGTATGACCATATGGTCATTGAAGGTTTGTTTTTACATCCCACTAACAGTGCCTTGAAAGGATCCAAAGGACGTGAAAAACTGTCCTTGGGGCCTTTTTCGGTTCTTTATAAGTACAAAGAAGGATTTTCTGTTTGTTTAAACAAGAGGTCTTTTTCTGCTTGTTTTTCACCTTAGAGAATCAGGGACCATGATTCTGATCTTCCCTGGTTTTGCTGGAGAATCTATCAGATGTTATTGTGCGCTCCAACACCTTTATCAAGCAGGAAGGGCTCTTTAATCATCAGCAAACACATGCTTTTTCCAGAATGTTCATTAATCATAGAAGTCAAATGGGTTTTTACCAAAAAACAAACAAACTGTTTTAAACAGCCTGACTAAAAGTCCCTTCCCTGCTCTAAAAGTCCTTTCTCAGCTCTTATTCTCCTAGCTTCTGTGGTGTAGTGTGACCAGATGTCCCGATTTTATAGAGCCAGTCCCGCTATTTGGGGCTTTTTCTTATATAGGCTCCTATTATCCCCTACTCCCGTCCCAATTTTTCACATTTGCTGTCTGGTCACCCTGCTGTGGTGTAATAGTTTCATCCATTCTCCAGCCACCATGGAATTGTGTGGGCTAGACGGGTCATAAATTTCTAATGTAAAAACAAGCGGGAAAATATATTTTTTAAAGAAAAATTTAGGTCTTCCTAATTCATCATAAAGAAATCCAAAAAGGCATTAACCCATTATTTACCCCCATTGCAGGTCATCTTTAAACCTTGAACATCCCAGTGGAAAGACATCAGTAATGCCCTGTCACCTCTTCCTCTGCATCTTTAAGTTCTAACCCATACTATTTTTCCAACTAAACAATGGAAATCCACTAGACACGATAAATCAATCCCTGATAGATCGATCACTACCCGTCGATCCGGCGGATAGTGTAGACATACCGTAGAGAAGTAGCAGTGTTTACACAGCCATTTGCTGCTGACTCATGGACAGGAACTGACAGACAGCAGCTGTGAGAAACTTGTTTTCAAGTCCAATTTTCTCTCAGCAGGCTACTTTTAAAATTTTAGCTTTTAAGGTAGCGGCATCAAAAGATTCAAGGGCCCAGAGGAAAAGCAAGAGGGAAAATGGTAAAAATATGTTCCAAAGCAACCTAATTACATTTAAACTTAGATAAATAGAAACATCTAGATGGACTGTCCCCTCACAATCTACAATTCTGTGTTGTGTACTAATAGAGATGCATCAATGCCACTAGGCTTCTCTCAGGGTAATTCAATTTCCTAGGAAACTATGACGAAAAATGTAAGTGAAATATGACGGCCCATTTTAAAATGACAGTCATGGCTGTTAATTATAATTTAGGTCAAGATGGCAAATTGGAAAGGAAGCGCTTTGCACGATCATGATATTAAATTGTTTGTGCTTTCAGTGTGGTTATTAGTTTAACATATATTAGGACACTTAGTTATCAATGTTAATAATAGTACTGAGCTATGAAACAGTTCATTCTCACTTATGTGCACAATGACAACTTTATGTCAGTGGGAAGTTTTAACAATGACTAAGAATTTTTCCTCAGTTCCCTTCTTCCTTTCTTCCTAGTAAAATCCCTATTCACTTACCCCAATTTTACACCCATTTAAATCCATTGATTTCAATGAAGTTATTCCTGCTTTAAACCTGCTTAAGTGATCTCAAAATCAGGTAACATGCACCACTTTCCCCATGCATGGGTTCTCTGATTTCTAAGGATCCTCTTTGTATTGCCATAGAGAGAACATTGGCATGGATGGTGTGTATACACAAACCACTTATAGAAAGTGTATAGCCAGAGACTATATAGTGCATAGACAGCATACCCCACCTAGGTACAGATGCTGAACAGAGATTCCCAGCATTGATACAAAAGGTTCTGGACCAGGTTCTGATCTCAGCTCTACTGGTGAAAATCTGGAATCTCTCTACTGAAGTCACTGCAATTATTCTGATCTAGAACACAGTAAATCAAAACAGAATCTGTGTCCCAGCTGCTCTCCCTGCAACAGAAGAGGGTTGAAGGTATCTCCAGTGTTTGTCTACATTGCGAGTGCTACCGCAATACAGCTGCAGCTACCCTGCTGTAGCACTGCAGTGTAGATACTTGCCACAGAAATGGAAGAGGTTTTCCATCACTGTAATAAATCCAGCCTCTCGAGAAGCGGTAGGTAGGTTGATGGAATAATTTTTCTATCTGCCTACCTAGGTCTATATCGGGGCTTATATCAGCTTACCCACATCTCTCAGGAGTGTGAATTTTTCACACCTCTGAACAGCATAGCTAGGCTGACCAAAGTTTTAGGTATAGGCCCAAACCATTAAACCACAGTGACCATTAGAGGAAACAATATCTCAGACCTCCTCTCTCCAGGGGCTGGCCTCTGGCCTGCTCTGCTCTCAGTTGCTGTTGGCCTAGGCGTGCAGTATCCAGCATAGGGTCTGAGCAGACCAACTTGTCAATAGATCGCCACATAGCCCAGCACAAATCTTTTGCTTTCTAAAATGGAAGTGACACCTGAACTTGGAGAAGCCTGGATCTTATGCTGAGATGTTTTTTTTCAAATCCCATACGTGTAAATGCTGCCACTATCCTCCTGAAAGCCTTCTCCGTGCACTTTCACTGGCTGAAGTGACATTTCTCCTAGAAGATTGTCATGACCCATTTGGCTTTTCTGCTGAAGCCTTCTGCTTTAGGACCGAGCACACATCTGCTCATCTCTGTTTAGTATGTTAACGTTGTATTGGTCGCCTTTTACTATATTCATAACCTGCAGACGTCCCTTCTTGATGCTTCAAATCACCAGTGGTTTAGCAAGTCTGATATCACTCACAGCCAACAGAGATTTGCCTTTAGCTGTAAGTGGTTGTTGCACTGACACTTCTGGGTGGGAGGGGTCCTGGTGTCAAGGCCCAGCAGTGAGCAGGTCAGATATTTCAGTACCTAGCTACATCTACATGAAACCCAGTTTGAATTGCAGTCATTCTCCAGTCCAAGGCTAAACGCAGCCTGGCGGCAGGCAAAACTTTGTAGACTCAATGGAGTTCAGCCCGGACTGACTTTCAGGTGCCTTCTAAGAACTCATCTTCTGCACTGCAAGTACTTTTAAACCCCAACCCAGCCTGTATTTCCTTTTGGTCCAAGTAAGGAAAAGAGGATTTTTTCTTCACTCTGCAGTAAAACTTAAACCGGACGTTAAAAGAGTCAGTAAAGAACAGCGAATAGCATTAAAACAAGCAATGAATGGCAGAATAGGGCCTACTGGGTTAGTTGTCCGGGACATTACAGCTTAGAAGACGTGCCTGTAGCAATCCAATGGGTACATGAAAATGAAAAGGCAATGAAGAGACAACACCATGGGCTGTTCTGTAACTAGCCAAGTTATAGTATAAGAAATGAGTGTCAAATGACACAATGGCATTGTACAAGGCAAAGCAGTACCAAGAAGGAAAGAAATGACCCTCCATCAAAGCCCGCAGCCTCTGTATTGAAAGGATAAAGTGGCAGAAAGAAAGGCAAGATTTTGAGACCAGGAAGACATGATGGGCACCGAGTGAAAGTGCTTCTGTCACAGCTCACATGCTGTGCAGGGGAGCAGCATACACGACTGGGAGGAATCAATAGCGTGGTTTGTTCACACACAGAAATCTGGGGGAGTTGTTTTTAATTTTTCATGTGAATTTAGTGCTGATGAAAGGAGCTGACTCACAGCCCTCGAGGCTGGAGCCCTCTGTTTATCTACAGAACAGGGGTCATCAGCAGGGCCAGTGGCAGTGTCTGTTGCCCACAGAGCCCTGACTTGCAGAGAGCACCCAGAGGGAAAGCAGCCCTGCCCACCTGCACTGTAGTTTGGCTCTTGGCAAACAGCTCTGCATTGATCTGTCTCGTCTGCCTCTTACTTTACCTCTCCCTCTGCCTCATGATCTCTTCAAGGTCCCCACTGAGTGTGAGGCTCCTGCTTTAATCAGCCCTTGTTGTGAGAGAGAAAAGGAGTGCGCTTGCCAGGAGCCTAGCTCAGCTATAGTCTTTTCCCCATTCCCAGATTCCATTGTTGGAGACAAGACTTGAGGTCAAATCCTTGGCTGGTGTAAATTGGTGTCGCTCCATTGCTGCTAGCTGACAGTCAGGCCCTCCATCTTGTTGATAAAAATTACACATGGTTTTGGAGAAAACAAACTGGATTTATACAGAGATTGAACTGTAGATTGTCAGCCTGGCTTCCCTTGGACAACAAAGTCTTCAATGTCTTTCCATCACACACTGCCTATACTGCCTCGGGGGATGGAAAGGAGGAAAATGAGCTCTGGTCAGCCAGAGCAGGAGAAACTAAACAACGCAAAAGGCTGACTCAGTTTCCCTTTGTATTGGGCATCTTCATTCTACGTTCAGAAGTAAAACAACAGCTTTGCTTACAAATGCCCCAGAAACAGGATCTATTAGCTCATTCACTCCATCTTCCTGTAAATGCAGAATGGTGCCATTTTTAGTTTTTCGTCCAGTCCTCTTTTTAAATACACCAAATAATCGATCATTTACCACTCCCCTTGAGAGACAGTTCCACAGGTGGCTGTCCTGGCACTAGGACGTTTTCCCACTACTCCATGTACTGTGCCACTGTAAAGAATTCCTCTTCATCATGGTGTTTATGCCTTTCAACTCTCTGCATATCATGCAAATGCTCATATCAAGCTTCCCTCAGTCATCTCTTAGCCAAACTGTATATTCAGCTCTTTTCATATTTTGTCCTGAGTCTGCCCCATGCTGTTTTTCTCTGAAACTCTCTCTAATTTGCCAGTAACTTTCTTGTAATACCCAGAACCTAATGCAGCCTTCTAGGTGCAGATGTACTAGAAACATGTAGAGAGGGACCTTGCTCCTAATTTTATGCTTTTGTGTATACAGACCAATATTTAATTGGGCTTTTTTTAAGCTATATTGCAAATTCACAGCTTATTTGCTGGCTACTGTCACCTCTAGGTCTCATTCAGCATTTCTCCTTCCCAGTAATATACATGTATTTCAATCCCGAGGTATATTATATGGTAGTTTCGAAGTTGTATTTCACTGCGTAATTTTTTGCCTATGGTTCTAACCCCTACAGGTGTGTTTGTGTTATTTCTTTATCCTACAGAGGCCAAGCTACATGAACCCCAGAGCAATAAAAAAAACAGAGACAACCTTTTTCCCCCTTGCAGATGGGAGTCAACCCACTATTTTTCTTCTCTGCTTAAGGCAATGCTGAGTTCTCAGTGCATATTTGTCTTGGGAGAATCCTATTCTCATGTTGAAGGCTTTCATCCTTCTGTTGTTACAGATGCTTCAAAGGCAGTAATCCTGCCACGTCACATCTGTAGAGTTGTATCACAAAAATAAGCTAGTGTGATTAAATAAGGAATTATTCAACATATAAATATTAAGTAAGAGACCATAAAATGTGCAAACAGAACTGTGTCTCCTATTTAAAACACAGAAGAGAAAATTTGCATGTCACATCTCCATTACCTTTGAGCAACTTTAAACTACATGAACTACATAACACAATTTAAGCTTATTTTAAACAAAACATGTATTGCATTTAATCTTATCAAATTACAAAAGCACATTTGAGCCACAGCCCCATGTGAAAGGTTTAAAGGCTGACTAGAAAGTACAAAAAGGAAACTGCCCCGGAGAAAGTTTGAAACTGAAACCTCTTTCCTCCCCAATTTGTTTTCATCAGAGATGGTTAGTGGTTTGTTATTACAGAGTTACTGATAGCCTGGACCATGCAATGTAGTTAATTGTCGGATTGCTCGTGAAATTTAGGCTGTGCACATTGGTGTGTTATTGTAAAGCTGACCATTAGGATTATTTGTGCACAAAGGTTAATAGGTGTTGGGCTTTGCATAGTGTGTGTGTGAGGGGGATTTTCAAAAGCCCTCAGAGGTGTCCTAACTCTGCTGCCATTGAAGCCAATGGTGAAACTCCCATGGGAGCAGAATGGCCAGCACAGCACCTCACTGTTGAACTGTGGTCACTAATTTCTTATTGCAGGGTTGATGATAAGAGTGAGTGTGCACATGTGTGGTTCAAAGTTGCAGGGCTGCTCATCAGTATTTAGCTGTGCACATTGGGGTGATCATCAAATAATGAGCTATGCTCACTGATTTGCTATTGTAGGGTTGCTCATAGTATAATGATTTTATCTCACTCCCTTATCACTTAGGGATATATATTTTTGCGGAGCTTTATACGATTGTAATGACACCAAGTCCTACAGTCCTCACTCAGGGAAATCCCTTTTTCCAGGGCTCAGTTAGAAGGGCAACTGAAATATAGCTGTAGCATTGAAAACAGTTGAAGCTGCAAGGGAAACTTGTATTAGGGAGAAAATAAATAACAGCATAGGAATTTAGTTAGAACATTGAGGCTAACAACTCTATTCTTAAGAAAAGTGCCATCTAATGCATCTTTAATGACCACAATTGGGCAGGATCTCAGTTTTGTGTGGGAGATTTCTACACAGATGCTTCATCATATAAACTAATACACATCATCTTTGGAAACCTCCAACAAAATAGCAGATATTGTTCATTGAGGTTCATTTGTGTTCCAAGAAAAAAGGACCTATTTGTAGTTTTGTTCTGGTTTTCATTTATTGCCAAAGAGATGGCATAGCTACAATTAATCTTCCAAGGGGAAGAGAAGAGTTGTGTTAGGAAGAGGCCAGTGGAGTTCAGCAGGAATGGAGACTGTCATGCTGAATTCCAAGTATCACAAATAATGCATGCAGGACATCAGCCAAACTGAAACAAATGCTGTTTCCCCAAGGTAGAAAGAGGAATAACACTATCATCACTTATCCAGATGAAAACAGTCCATGTCACCAGAGGTATTTTCTGCTTCAAAACTTTTAGCATAGACAGCAGGTGCTCTCCTCGGGTTACTTTCAATAGGAGATGCCTTAAATCACAATTGTATTGGAATCTTAAAATTAGTGTCAAGAAGATGGGGCCAAGCTGTGATATTTGGATCTAGAATTGTATGTGGATTGTTTAGACCGGGGGAGGGTGGGGGGTTGGTTCGTTCAGCCCATTATGGAATGAGTTATGAAGGTTGAAGCTGCACTTTCCTAAGGACTGGCAATGTTCTGATCAGAAGTTTCAGTTTGGCTCTTTAGAGCGATGGTTGAGAAATTCCGTTTTGGATTTGGATACAAACTTCCCCAAAATTTGGGAGTATTCAGATCAGAGGTTTTGGTTTTGGCCCAACTGTATAAATGACCAATAAAACGCGACAAATCTGTAATAAACTAAAATAACCCTGGATGCCATTCTGCCCTGTAACCATGGGATCTTACAATTCTTGTCCAGTTTTGGTGAGCAAGTATGATTAATGAGACATTAAACAGTGACCCAGTATTAAAGATACAGATCAGAAGCATGCTACACTGTGGTGAACTAAAGCCAAGAAGGGACAATAGTGACTAATACATGCATGTTGCCATGTGAGTAAATATGAGCTCAATATGACAAAAACAAACAGGCAGACCCAAAAGGATACACTACCTCACAGGGGAGTCCAGCTTCATCCTGCATTCTGGAACCACAGATAAAAGATTCAAGAGAGCCCCACCCCTAATCTAGTAATTGTTTGGAGTCTGGCATTAGTCAGTTTATAGAAAATATTAATCAAGCATTAACTAGCCTCCTGGAAAGCATGCAGAGTAGGATTCTGATATTCTTTAATCATGAGTGGCCAAATTTTTTTGGCATGTGGGTTGCACACTCATTCCAGACTGAGGCTCTGGGATACCGGTGACCCATGACTGCTGCTCTCTATCGCAAACCCATCAAGCTGCCCAGAGTCATGGGCTAGCTCTTTGCATGCCTTCCCTGCAGTTCAGATCCAACGCTCCATACAAAAAGCTATTTGTCATAATCTACTTCATCCCACCCTGCCTCCGTTCCTCCTGACTCATGGCAGCAGGGAAAGGAATGGAAACAAGTGATTGCTGGATCAGCTGCTGCGGAGTTGAATAGCTGCCATGCAGAGTGCCATACACGGATGCTTCTGTGGCCTGGGATGCTGAGCATTGTGCTGGGGCAGATTAGGAGGGAAGGAACCAGAGCACCACTTTGTCACCTCTTGTTTCAAATTATTAATTTTATTCCACTCTCAGGTGGATTACAAGAGGGCTTGAATGTGCAAATTTAAAACCCGGCCACTCTGTGTTTGGTATAACGGATATGTGCATATGTGAGAGACAGAGAAATTTGTATATGCATTGAGTGACTCAGTCTGTATATTCTGCTTTTATGTATTGTAAATAAAGTGAAGCTTAACAAGGACATTTGAAACTGCTGCTAGTGCTTGAGAATATTACATAAATAGACTTGCAGGGCAAATTTTTCAGATACCCTTAAGTCACTCCCCACTTTGTATGTGCAACTGACTGCTTGAATAGGTGCTGCTGCTGCTGGAAAAGATTTTAGATTCAAATGGACATTCATTTTTAGACTATCTAAATGCATTGCCCAAGATTTTCAAAAGTGACTAGTGAATCTGGCTGCCCAATGTACTATATCATAAAGATGCCTGCAAATTTTCCACACTTTCTGAAAATCAGGCCCATTCAAGCTGGGCTTCCAAAAATCACTACTCATCTTTGAAAATTTTGGCTTCTGTCTGTTATTCACCATACTTAAAATTTCGGTGAAGGATGGGAGAACTGATTTTGCCAAATTTTAAAACCAAAATTGCTCATTCTAGATTTAGAAAATAACTCTGTGAAATTGACATAATAATATTTTCCCACTTCACAGGGAGCAGGAGATGTTAATTAATGTTTGTAAAGCATTTTCAGATGTTTGGGTGAAAAATTTTACATATTCCTGTAAGGTCTGATTTTATTATGATTTACTGGATGCTGATGCTGACAAGGCATTTAGTGTTTATCTGGGTGCATGCATGCCCCTGCTGTCTGTCATTCTCTGCTTCATTTATAATACTTCCCTCCACTGCCTGAGCTATAATGGAGTTCCTTTCTCTTATTTGTTATAGGCTTGTGTTTTTGAGCTCATCTGTTCCTAGTGCTACCTCCTGATGGTGTATTTATATAAGCAGGGTTCACAGTTGTAGTCACACAAATGGACACACAGAGGGTTGGTAAAAGCCATTTTAGATCAAACTCAGAGGAGTAACAGAACTCTTTTAAAGCTCAGCAAATTTCAGCCACTTCCTTGCTGCACTGATCAACACAGACACAAGGATACAAGAAAACTCCACTGACCCTTATTTGACCTTCCCTCAGCATCCCAGTGTCTTAAAGGAACACCATCAGCTCACGGATCATTCCTGTTTGTTGTTGGTGAAATGTAAGTGTGTAGCAGGTATGAGGCACTCCCTCAGATCCATGCCCGTAAAGAACTAGATGCCAAACTGAAGGCATTAAAACCAAAGCGACAGTACAATAGAAACTAAACTTCTCTTTCATCCATACCTCTGCTCTAGTACTCTTGAGAGAGTAGGTTAGTGTACATGGCCCATTCAGCCATCTTCATTCCTGCTCAGACTCTCTGTGATGGCACTAGTTAGCACTGCGCCAGTTCTGATGGTGTTTTCTACCAAGTAAAGCCCTAGCAAGTGGACTGAGATCACCAACTCCTTTCACATAGGCCACAAGACACCTCCTGGGGGAGTAACAACCAGGGAACACTCTAGTTGTAGGCAAAGGGGGCAGATGCCTAGGGCTGCAGATATGTGAGTGGTGGTGTCAGTCCTTGCACCAGGTTGCAATGCCACTGTGACACTTTTTTGGGGCCACTCAGAACTATGGGTGATTTTGTTAACCCTTTGCCTTAGCAAAAGAGAGTGTGGCAAACTCAGGACACTTAGCTACCAAGCGTGGGGTAGTAATTAGTCCCAGAAGGCTTAACCATGGAGGAATAAGGTTCAGCTGGAACAGGGGTTACCAGGGAGGTAATTAGTTTCAGCTGGCCCCAATGGCTGGAGACCTTTTTAAACCCTCCCTGGCAGGGAAGCAGGGGGGGAGGAGAGAAGTAGAGTAGCTGCCAGTGAGTAGAGGCAGCTGAACTCTAAAAACTTTTCTTGCAAGGCAGGTTGCACTCTCCCCAGAAGGAGAGGAAAACAGAACAAGGGCCTGACTGAGAAGGGATCAGCCAGACCCTGCGCGACTGTGAAGGGCTTTTGCTTTGCCCAAGCCTGTGTCTCCAAGGCTGAGAAGGACTGAGCTAGGAGAGGAGAGACAGGTACTTTGCCACACGTGGTGTCAGGAGTAGGATGTACTAGTGAGTGTGGCTCGGTGGCAAGCCATCACAGGGCAAGGTAAAAAAAAAAAAAAAAAAAAAAAAGAGAGAGGAAAAAAATTTTTTTTTTTCTTTGGGAAAAATGGAGGATGTGCTGAAGGCATTGATGCAGGCCATCGCGGCTCAGCAGGAGGCTACCCGAGTACAGGTGGCGGCCCAACGAGAGTCCGTGCGGGTGCAACAGGAGACCAACCAGCTGCTGATGAGCCAGGTGGCCCAAGCTCGAGCCACCCTGACCGAGATAGTGAACCAGTTGAAGGCCCTGACTACGATGACGCACACGGCCCAAGGGACCCGGCCGCTACGGGCAAGCAACTACTTACAGAAGATGACAATGGATGACGATATAGAGGCATATCTCCTCGTGTTCGAGAGGACGGCACTGCGGGAGGCCTGGCCCCAAGACCAGTGGGCAGGTCTGCTGGCTCCATTCCTGTGTGGGGAGGCCCAGAAAGCCTACTTCGACATGACTGCAGAAGCAGCTATGGATTACCCTCGGCTGAAGGCGGAAATCCTGGCGAGGGCAGGCATGACGCCAGCCATAAGGGCCCAGCGCTTCCACGAGTGGAAGTACCAGGAGGACAAACCACCGAGGTCCCAGCTATTTGATTTGATACACCTTGCGCGGAAGTGGCTCCGCCCCGAGGCCCGTGGGCCGGAGAAGGTAGTAGAAACCCTGGTATTGGACAGGTACATGAGACGGTTGCCGCCGGACATACGGGGGTGGGTCCGCCAAAATGATCCCTCCTCTTATGATGATCTAGTTGCTCTCGTGAAGAGGCATTTGGCAGCCCAAGAACTTTCTCCGACCCCCGAGGGAGGAAGGCGCCAGTATCGGAGACCAGCCTCTGCACCGAGGCCCCGGTTTGCCCCAGCTCCAGGCCGGAAAATGGAGGGGAGGCAGGAGGCGGAAGAGCCGCCGTCAGTCCCGGAGAGATGGGAGGACTGGGGAAGAAAGGCTCAGGGGATAAATCCCAGCAGCCCGAAAAATAGGGGGCTGCCCCGAGGGGGGTACCGCTGTTATGCCTGTGGTGAATTAGGGCATATTGCTGCCCAATGCCCTAATCTAGGAGAGCCCATGCAGTGTGAACTGGGAGATATAGGGGGACCATGCGAGCTAATAAGTCTAGTCAGGGTTGCGATGGTCCCCCATAGGTACACTAGGCCCGTTAAGCTGAATGGTATAGAGACCACAGCTTTAATAGACTCGGGGAGTGCAGTCACACTGGTCTCAGGGAAGCTGGTCAGGCCGGGCCAACTATCCCAGGCCAAGCGCTCGGGAATATCCTGTGTACATGGGGATATCAGCTATTACCCGACCATCCCCGTACGCACAGAAGTTCTAGGGAACCCCGCTGAGTTGACAGTGGGAGTCGTCCCGAAACTCCCTTACCCTGTCCTTATCGGACGAGACTTCCCAGGGTTTGATGGCCTACTCCCCGTGGACGAGGGAGAAGGAAAGAAGGAATCTGGGATCCAAAGGGTGGCCCAGATCGGGGACCCTCTCCCCACCTTCCACGAGTTTAGCCAGGATGTGTTTTCCCCACCGGGGAAGTCCAGGAAGACTCGGAGGGAACAGAGGGCGGATAAAAGGAGGGGGACGAGGATCCTGACACGGTACCTGACGCCTACACTAGCAGGAGAAAGAAGGAACTCAACTGACAGTGGGATAGGGTCAGCCAACTACAACCCAATTGTTGGACCGGGTTCCCCAGGCTCTGTCCCTGAGGGGGAGATGGAGGTAGACCCCCCCGAAATAGGGCCAATAGGGACCGCGCGTGGGACTTTTGGTCAGGATCAGGCCAATGATCCCATATACCACAACATTTTTAAGGAAGTAGTTGAGGTAAATGGGGTCCCAGTGGAGGGGAGAACTAAGGGCCCAGGGCCGTATTATATGATTAAAAAAGATCTTCTGTATAGAGTAGTCCGCGTCCAAGAGCAAGTCATCGAACAACTCTTGGTCCCCCGGAAGCATCAAAAAGCAGTAATGGATCTGGCCCACAGTCATCTATTTGGGGCCCACCTAGGGATGGATAAGACCCTTGATCGGATCCTACAGAGGTTCTTTTGGCCTGGTATTTATGCGGCCGTCCGGCAATATTGTTCCTCCTGTCCGGAGTGTCAAATACATATGCCCAGACCATACTTAAGGGCCCCTCTGGTACCTCTGCCAATTATTGAGTTTCCATTCGAAAAATAGCTATGGACATTGTGGTGCCATTGGAGAAGTCAGCCCGGGGCTATCAATACATCCTGGTAGTACTAGATTACGCCACCCGATACCCCGAGGCCATCCCCCTACGGAATGCCATGTCCAAGACCATAGCCAAAGAGTTAGTCCAGATATTCTCCACAGTAGGGATACCTAAGGAGATCCTGACGGACCAAGGGACCCCCTTTGTTTCTAAACTGATGATGGACTTGTGTACCATGCTCCACATACGGACCCTCAGAACGTCGGTCTACCACCCCCAGACCGATGGCCTCGTTGAACGTTTTAATAGGACGTTGAAGAGCCTGTTACGGAAGGTGATTAGCCGTGACGGAAAAGACTGGGATGCCCTGCTACCTTATGTACTGTTTGCTGTACGGGAAGTTCCTCAGGCTTCCACTGGATTCTCCCCCTTCTAGCTGTTATATGGTCGACACCCCAGGGGCATACTGGACCTAGCTAAAGAAGACTGGGAAGAGCAGCCGAACCCAGGGAGAAACATTGTGGAACATGTGCTGCAAATGAAAGACTGAATAGCCCGAGTCAGCCCTCTTGTGCGCGAACACATGGAGAAGGCCCAAGGGACACAACGGACGTACTACAATCGTCAAGCACGGTCGCGGAAGTTCCAGGTGGGGGACTGGATGATGGTGCTCATACCCACGGCGGAGAGCAAGCTCCTGGCCAGATGGCAGGGGCCCTATGAGGTAATCGAAGCCATAGGAGAAGTTGACTATAAGGTCCGGCAGCCAGGTTGCCGGAAGCAGGAGCAGATCTACCATATAAATCTGCTGAAACCTTGGCGGGATAGAGAAGCTCTGGTAGCTGCGCTGGGGGCACCATCCCCTAAAGGCAATCAGCCCAACCTGGTAGGAATATCCCCAGAGCTGACCCCGGAACAACGATCCGAAGTGGTCAGCCTGATCAAACGCAACCAAGATGTGTTCTCAGAAAAGCCAGGCAGGACTACTGAGGTTCACCATCACATCTTCACAGAACCTGGAGTGAAGGTGCACGTTAAGCCATACCGGATCCCAGAGGCCAAGAGAGAAGAGATTACGAAAGAGGTCAGGAAGATGCTGGCCTTAGGAGTCATTGAAGAGTCTCATAGTCAATGGTCTAGTCCCGTGGTTTTAGTGCCTAAGCCAGATGGCAGTATGAGGTTCTGCAATGACTTCTGCAAGCTAAACAAGGTGTCCCAATTTGACGCCTACCCTTTACCCAGGATAGACGAGCTGATTGACAAACTGGGAAAAGCCCGTTTCATGTCTACCCTTGATCTTACTAAGGGCTATTGGCAGATCCCTCTGGCTAAAGCCGACAAGGAGAAGACGGCCTTTGCAACCCCAGAAGGACTATATCAGTATACTGTTCTTCCTTTTGGATTGCATGGGGCCCCTGCTACCTTCCAGCAGCTGATGGACAAACTGTTACGGTCCCATCGGGAGTACGCTGCTGCCTATCTTGATGACGTCATCATACATAGCCCCGACTGGGAGACGCACCTAAGAAAGGTAGAGGCAGTCCTGGATACCCTGAGAAAGGCCGGACTGACTGCGAATCCCTCCAAATGTTCGATCAGATTAGCTGAGGCCAAATACCTTGGATATATTGTGGGGAGAGCCGTGGTGAGGCCCCAACTCAACAAGCTAGATGCCATACAGAAGTGGCCCCGACCACTCCGGAAAAAACAGGTCCGAGCATTCCTGGGACTCGTGGGGTACTATAGACGTTTCATTCCCCACTTCGCCACCAGGGCATGCCCACTCATGGACCTGACCAAGGCTCAGGGCCCAGATATAGTAAAATGGTCTGCTGAGGCCGAAGCCGCTTTTGCAGATCTGCAAACGGCCCTCTGCACAGACCCCGTGCTGATAGCCCCAGACTGGAGGGAGGAGTTTATCCTGCAAACAGATGCCTCTGAAGTAGGGCTGGGGGCGGTGCTCTCACAAATGATCGGAGATGACAAACACCCTGTCCTCTTCCTCAGCAGAAAGCTCCTGCCTAGGGAACGGAAGTACACCATAGTGGAAAAGGAATGCTTGGCGGTAAAATGGGCCGTTGAAAGCCTCCGCTACTATCTACTCGGACGGAGGTTTACCCTGGTCACGGACCTTGCCCCGTTGCAGTGGATGCACCAAAACAAGGACAAAAATGCGAGAGTAACAAGATGGTTCCTATCGCTTCAACCCTTCCACTTCACGGTACGACACAGGTCGGGAGCCCAACATGGCAATGCGGATGGCTTGTCGAGGGTGCACTGCTTTCCGACCCAAGTAGCCCAACCCCATAGTGTTGAGCGGGGGGGCGGGGATATGTGGCAAACTCAGGACACTTAGCTACCAAGTGTGGGGTAGTAATTAGTCCCAGAAGGCTTAACCATGGAGGAATAAGGTTCAGCTGGAACAGGGGTTACCAGGGAGGTAATTAGTTTCAGCTGGCCCCAATGGCTGGAGACCTTTTTAAACCCTCCCTGGCAGGGAAGCAGGGGGGGAGGAGAGAAGTAGAGTAGCTGCCAGTGAGTAGAGGCAGCTGAACTCTAAAAACTTTTCTTGCAAGGCAGGTTGCACTCTCCCCAGAAGGAGAGGAAAACAGAACAAGGGCCTGACTGAGAAGGGATCAGCCAGACCCTGCGCGACTGTGAAGGGCTTTTGCTTTGCCCAAGCCTGTGTCTCCAAGGCTGAGGAGGACTGAGCTAGGAGAGGAGAAACAGGTACTTTGCCACAAGAGACTTCTTGGAGCTAAACTGGGTGACAGCTCCCTGTCTGTTAGCCAACCAATCTCCTCTAAAGCTCTGCAAGGCTTTTACTTTGCCTTGCACGTAACATTTGATGCACCCTAGTCCTTGAGCCCCCAGAAGAGCATTCCTGTGCAGTATCCAGCCTCCATCACTGGACACTTGTCATAAACAGATAGCTAAGGGTTAATGTCTCTTACACCTGAAAAGAAGTAACCTGAAACACCTGACCAGAGGACCAATCAGGAAACAAGACTTTTTCAAATCTGGGTGGAGGGAAGTTTGTGTGTGAGTCCGTTGTTCTGGTCTTGTGCCTGTCTCTCTCTTGGCTATGGGAAGGATTTCTCTATTTCCTGCTTTCTAATCTTCTGTTTCCCAGTTGTAAGTACAAAAAGATAGGTTTTTTTTTTGTAGTTACATGTGTATAGTTGCTGGAGTGCTTTGAATTGTATTCTTTTTGAATAAGGCTGTTTATTCATATTTCTTTTAAGCAATTGACCATGTATTTGTCACCTTAATACAGAGAGACCATTTTTTATGTATTTTTCTTTCTTTTTACATAAAGCTTTCTTTTTAAGACCTGTTGGAGTTTTTCTTTAGTGGGGAACTCCAGGGAATTGAGTTTGTGCTCACCAGGGAATTGGTGGGAGGAAGAAGTCAGGGAGAAATCTGTGTGTGTTAGATTTACTAGCCTGACTTTGCATTCCCTCTGGGTGAGGGGGGAAGAGAGATTAGCTCTCGGTAATTCTGTTTTCCAAAGCTGGAAACGGGGAGGGTGGAATCCCTCTGTTTAGATTCATGGAGTTTGCTTCTGTTTATCTCTCCAGGAACCCAGGGAGGGAATACCTGGAAGGGAGAAGGGAAGGGAAATGGTTTATTCCCCTTTTTTGTGAGACTCAAGAGATTTGGGTCTTGGGGTCTCCAGGGAAGGTTTGGGGGGACCAGAATGCCCCAAAACACTCTAATTTTTTGGGTGGTGGCAGCTTTACCAGGTCCAAGCTGGTAACTAAGCTTGGAGGTTTTCATGCTAACCCCCATATTTTGGACGTTAAGGTCCAAATCTGGGACTAGGTTATGATAACACTCTCAAAAATGGCCAAGGCCATTGTCTCCAGAAGACAGTATGTATTCCAGCCTGCTACCTTGGTGAGGAGTTGCACTTTGATATTACAGCACGGGGAAGAAATTATAGCAAAACCAGGAATACGTTTATGAATAAAGAAAAGGGATTTAAGTGATACTAAGCAAAGACAATAGCAACAGAAAATGATCAAAAATGCAGAAAGATACCACATTTCTACAAGGCTAGAACTTAACTCTGGAAAGTTAATCTTATCTAAAATAGTCTCCTACCTAAAACATTTCCTGCAGAGCTTGCTGGTATTCAGTCATACCTGGTCCAAATTTTCATTATTCCTCTACGCCCTGCAAGGGATTTCTTCAAGGAATGGATACCAAAATGTCTTTTTTCTTCACTTTATATTTCCCTAAAACTCATTGTTTTGACCCCTAGAGACAAGACAGCCCCTGTGGCCTTCATTACCACTACAAACAGTTCTTTTTCTCTCCCGCTGGTAATAGCTCACCTTAACTGATCACTCTCCTTATAGTACCTAACCAGATCAGCCACACCATCACCGGTTCATTACCTGCATGCCCACCAATGTGATATATGCCATCATATGCCAGCAATGCCCTTCTGCTATGTACATCGGCCAAACTGGACAGTCTCTACGGAAAAGGATAAATGGACACAAATGAGATATTAGGAATGACAATATACAAAAACCTGTAGGAGAACACTTCAACCTCCCTGGATGCACAAAAGTAGATCTTAAGGTAGCCATTCTGCAGCAAAAAAACTTCAGGACCAGACTTCAAAGAGAAACTGCTGAGCTTCAGTTCATCTGCAAATTTGACACCATCGGCTCAGGAATAAACAAAGACTGTGAATGGCTTGCCAACTACAAAACCAGTTTCTCCTCCCTTGGTTTTCACACCTCAACTGTTAGAAGAGGGCCTCATCCTCCCTGACTGAACTAACCTCATTATCTCTAGCATGCTTCTTGCTTGCATATATATATATATATATATATACACACCTGCCCCTGGAAATTTCCACTACATGCATCCGACAAAGTGGGTATTCACCCACGAGAGCTCATGCTCCAAAACGTCTGTTCGTCTATAAGGTGCCACAGGACTCTTTGCTGCTTTTCAGATCCAGACTAACACGGCTACCCCTCTGATACTCTCCTTATAGTGTGTATGGTAACACCCACTGCTTCATGTTCTCTGTGTATATATATATCTTCCCACAGTATTTTCCACTGTATGCATCCAATGAAGTGGGCTGTAGCCCATGAAAGCTTATGCTCAAATAAATGTGTTAGTCTCTAAGGTGCCACAAGTACTCCTGTTCTTTTTGTGGATACAGACTAACACGGCTGCTACTCTGAAACCTGTGGCCTTGGTCTCTCTGCTGATTTCACATCCCCCAGTCAATCTGGCTTTTCCTGTTGACTTACATGGAAATGGGGCTTCCTTTGTGTTGATTTCACACACTTACTTTACATTAGAGGCATGAAGCTAACTACCTTCCCTTCTGTCTGACAGAAAACCTGTTTCTCCCTTTGTTTGGGGATAGATTTTAAAGCATAATATCAGTAAATATCCATAATTCCTCATATAGTGCCAATATCTACATTTCAGAATGATATTAATGACCAGTGTATTACCAGCTTTCATTTGATACCTTGCATGATTTTCTCTATAGATAAACATTATGACAACAATGTGTTAAGAGTCTGCCAGGCCTGACAAGAGTTGCTGACATGGAGTAGTGAACCTCCAATAGGCCTCTGTGTCACAGCCTCTCACTCAAATTTGGCTTGGCTGCCCCTCCTTTACGATAGAGGGGCCGCTGGGCCAAATCTGCTGCCCCGGGCCTATGAGGAGAGGGGCAGCACACTGACGCTTTGCCTAGGGCATCAGATTATCATGGATGACCTCTGGTAACAACCATTAATCCCCACTGAACTGGACTGGATATGAATTGTTGTCAGATGTGTGTTGTCAGAAGCACTACCGGTGTGGTGCTCTGCTCTGCTCTCTCCTGGTTGGTATCACTCGGCTGCGTGCGTGTATTCCCTCTGTGTGCTGCCCCAGCTCTGTGCAGATAGCTGACACAGCAGACCCGAAGAGAACCCCCAATGACCACAGAGTCTAGTAAGGTATGAAGGCACGTCGGTCAGGTTTATTGCGCTCGGACACACTTGCAGGGTCCCCGTAGATTACTTAGTCTACCAGGCATACTGCGACAGAGTGCCTCTTGTCAATGGACTCGGCTCAGTCAGTGGCGGGACTTTCCACTGCCCCCTAGGCCGGACAAAGACATCGCCCCAGGAATACATTTTTATACACAGGTACAAACAAGTTACACATCACTCCTGACATATTGAGGTGCAGCCCCTCTACGCAGTAAGGTACAACCCTTCTACGTAGTCAAGTGCCGCCTCTCACCTTGTACATGTTGGTTCGATCAAAACAACTCTATCCATCATATTACCCTTTTGCCCCTGTCATTGGGATGGGTCGGCCTGTTCCTTGTTATCTGTGTGGAATGTGCAAGTATGTGAATGTTCTGATCTCTAGTGTTCAGTACCTTTTAGGTACATATCTTCTTGCAGCATCAGCCCTTTCCTTGCCAGCTTCTGTGAGCAGGGCCTGCCTCTGGCTCACAGCTTCACTTTGCTTTATGTTAGCAAAGTCTTGACCATTACTTTAGTTCAGGCCTCAGGCCTCATACTGGGCCTTTATCAGGGCCTTCACTTACTACATGAATCACTGAGTGCTATGTGTAATGGATGGCTCATTTGTTCAGTCATAGCTTCCAGACCATTACCTGGATTGAAATGATCAGCAGGCAACTTTTAGAGGAAAGGATTTGTATCTCTGCTGTTCTGTTTTATCCTCTGAGCTTTGCTGTATTCCCTCAGGTATAAAGGCTAGGAGCAGCAAAAATTACAGATTTCTCTCCTTTGGAATTGCATTATTAGTCCTGCTGGGTTCATAAGGTTAGGTATTGTTACCCTTCTCTGCCATTCCCTTTGTGCAGTAGCTAGCATTGTTTATGGTATCTGAGAAAGCAAATGCCTTTTTATGGGCTTTTTTGGACATTTTTAATGTACTGTTTGCAACTTTGTAAGCTTCTTACCTTGCAGGTAGCCCTGAGCCATTGGTGATCCCTTCCACATAAGTGTATGAAGGTGGGTTCAGCCTTCAGGAATGTGAACACTTATGTGGATCCAGAGTTTGAGCAGATTCTGTTGCTTTCCAGGTGTGGAGTTTTGGTTTGACCCCATCTCTAACTCCAGAGAATCACATCCAACCATCTTCTTGGCCTGCACATGCTCCTTAGCCTCTACTGAGCAGAAAGGCGCATGCAGTGTATCGCAATGAAGAGAAGAAGTGGAAAGCTATGGACTCAGAAGTTGAGGACACAAGGAAATGGAGGAGAATAAAGGAGACGAAAAATAAACACACACAGAGGAGACTGAAAAGTGAATTGGAAACATGAAGAAGGTTTACACATAGCAGCATGGAAAAGCCTTAAACTCTTCCTGTGGCAGCGTCAGCTTCTTCTGGGAGTTTTAGGCCTGGTCTACACTACGCGTTTAAACTGAATTTAGCAGCATTAAACCGAATTAACCCTGCACCCGTGCACACAATGAAGCCCTTTATATCGATATAAAGGGCTCTTTAAAGCGATTTCTGTACTCCTCCCCGATGAGGGGAGTAGCGCTGAAATTGGTATTGCCATGTCGGATTAGGGTTAGTGTGTCCGCAATTCGACGGTATTGGCCTCCGGGCGGTATCCCACAGTGCACCATTCTGACCGCTCTGGAAAGCAATCTGAACTCAGATGCACTCACCAGGTTGACAGGAAAAGCCTCGCAAACTTTTGAATTTCATTTCCTGTTTGCCCAGCATGGAGCTCTGATCAGCATGGGTGGTGATGCAGTCCCAAATCCAAAGAGAGCTCCAGCATGGACCGTACAGGAGAAACTGGATCTGATCACTATATGGGGAGAGAAATCTGTTCTATCAGAGCTCCGTTACAGAAGATGAAATGACAAAGCATTTGAAAAAATCTCCAGGCTATGATAGAGACCACAGCAGGGACTCAGCACAGTGCTGCGTGACAAGCGTAACGGAAAGCCAAAGAAGCAAAAGGACGCTCATGGAGGGAGGGAGGGGGGACTGAGGTCTCCAGCTATCCCACAGTCCTCACAGTCTCCGAAAAGCATTTGCATTCTTGGCTGAGCTCCCAGTGCCTGAAGGGTCAAACACATTGTCTGGGGTGGTTCAGGGTATATCTCGTCTATTTACCCCACCTCCCACCCCGTGAAAGAAAAGGGAAAAAAAATTGTTTCTCGCCTTTTTTCAATGTCATCGTATGTCTACTGCATGCTGCTGGTAGATGCGGTGCTGCGGCGCTGAACAGCAGCATCCCCTCCCATTCCTTTCCTGATAGCAGATGGTGCAAAATGGTGAAAAACCATCCTCATCATCCTGTGAGTGCTCCTGGCTGGCCTCAATGAGGTCGGCTGGGTGCGCCTGGGTAAAAATGGGAATGACTCCTGATCATTCCCAGCAGATGGTACAAAAGGCTTGGTAACCGTCCTCATCATAGCAGCTGGAGGCTAATCTCCATCAGCACCCCCCTCCCTTTCATGCCTAAAGAAAAGATTCTATATGCCCTGGACTATCATAGCAGCTGGAGACTGCTCCCCCTCATTTTATCTCACTAAAAAGTCAGTGTTTCTTATTCCTGCATTCTTTATTACTTCATCACACAAATGGGGGGGACGCTGCCATGGTAGCCCAGGAGGGTTGGGGGAGGAGGGAAGCAATGGGTGGGGTTGTTGCAGGGGCACCCCCTAGAATAGCATGCAGCTCATCATTTCTATGGGATCTCTGGGGCTCTGACACAGAGCAGCTGTGCTCTCTGGTTCTCTAGTACACTTGCCCCATATTCTAGGCAGGACTGACTCTATTTTTAGACAAAACATGAAGAAGGGAGTGACCCGGGGAGTCATTCCCATTTTTGTCCATGCGCCGCCGGCCGACCTCAGCGAGGCCAGCCAGGAGCACCCATGACAGCAGCAGAAAGTCAAAAGGATTGATAACCATCATCGCAATTTCCAATTGCAAACAGTGCAAAATGACTGATAACTATCATCTCATCACCAATTTACAATGGCAGATGGTGCAATAGGGATGGTAACCATCTCTGCTACCTTGCAAAGGCAAATGAATGGTGCTGTGTAGCACTGCAGTACTGCCTCTGTCAGTAGCATCCAGTACACATATGGTGACAGTGACAAAAGGCAAAACAGGCTCCATGGTTGCCATGCTATGGCGTCTGCCAGGGCAATCCAAGGGAAAAAGGGCGCGAAATGATTGTCTGCTGTTGCTTTCACGGAGGAAGGATTGAGTGACGACATTTACCCAGAATCAACCACGACGCTGTTTTTGCACCATCATGCATTGGGATCTCAACCCAGAATTCCAATGGGCGGGGGAGACTGCGGGAACTATGAGATAGCTACAGGATAACTACCCACAGTGCAACGCTCCAGAAATCAACGCTAGCCTCAGTACATGGACCCACACCGCTGAATTAATGTGCTTAGTGTAGCCGCGTGCACTCGACTTTATACAATCTGTTTTTAAAAAACGGTTTCTGTAAAATAGGAATAATCATGTAGTGTAGATATACCCTCAGAAGCTGCTCTTTCAGTGTAACTAATTTGCAGACTAGCAGTAGAAAATTCCTGTGTAATTAGCCAGAGGGTCAGCCTCTTTTGTCAAGCTATTGCCCATTTATCTGCATCCTCTGCCTGTCCTGTGTCTGATCTCAGCAGTGGAAGAAGTGGAGCAGCTGCAGAAGCCACATGCGAGGACACCACTGCCCTTAATGTGGTGTTGTTACTCAGTACAGTCCTAGTTGTTCAAAAGATTAATAGAAAACAGTAGATTAGTTAAGCACATTTCACGTCTAAATTACCTTGTCTCAAAGCCCTTGTAGGCAAACATTTTCTAATCACTAACTGAGGTGCAGGGATGGGTACCATGCCAAATTTCTTGAAGGAACCATGTATGATAATCCTCACCATTTTTAGCACATCACATTCAGTGATGCATCCCAAAATTCTGTGTAGATGGGTGAGAAAATTTTGCTCCATTCACAGTGGAATGCTATCAGATACCGTGTGGCATGTCAGGATACTTTGAGGTATCTGATTTGAAAGCCTACTTTTATCACCACTGTAACCATTTTTGAGATACCACAAGAATTTGGTAGAAACATAAAACCTATACTATGATGGGCAAACAAATCGGATCTGACCATGGTTCCTGGCTCTACATCCTGCTCTAATACAGCTGAGCACTGCTTGTGGCGTACTAGCAACGAGCACTGCAAGGTGGATAATCCTTAATGAGTAGTAACAAATTGCTTGGGTACTCTTGGATCAACCTCTCACTTGTTTCCACGTAGATTTCCTCAAGAAGACTTTGAGAGCAGTTATCTTGTATATCATCTTTTGGCAAAAGTCACAACTGTATGAATAGGTGCTATTTTGTTACTTGACTTGCAAGGAAAATTCCATTTTATTGATCAGACAATTTCAATCTAGTGGCAAGGCTGCTAATGGCTGATTCACAGCAGCAATATTTTAACCATTGCCCTTTTTATAGTTTCAGTTTCCTGTGTAGTTGGTAATAGTATTATAATTTATTGCTGAAAAGACAAGCACATCTGGTTAATGATTACATCTTCATTAAATCTAAATATTTAACACGCATTGCCCTTTTAAAAAAGTGTGCACTTTGTATTAAGCAGAAATGGTCCTGAGTTGAAATACCCACCATGGGCCCAACCTTACAGCCCTTATTCACATACTTAGACCTTATTTATGCAAATAGTTCCCATATACTTAGACAGGATGATTCACATGAGCAAGAGCTACAGCCTCAAATTCTATATCTAATTAGTGGGTAATTAGATGACTTATGCTTCCATATACAAACCTGTTCTTTCAATCTAAACTGATTTAAATTTCTTCTTGTTGGTTTCCTTTTTTTAAAATTTTAGACCGAGGAAATTAACACGAAAGAACAAAAGTAAAATCTCCATGAGAAAGCATAGTGTATGTGTCTTCTATGTAAAAAGTGAGAAGCAACTTTGAGAATTAAATGGCTCCTGAACTCTGCACTCAGAGACTTCTTCAAAATATAAAGGAAGAGGAAAAAGGATCAGTTTCATAGCTATATACTGCACCACAATGACCTAGTCCCCAAATATTCAGGTTAACTGTTTGGTACCTGAAAGAATATTTTTCCTCCATTGAAAAAGTGGTTGGGTGTAGTTGGCTTGTGTGTGTTTGGTCTAGGGGAACCAATCGTCTGGTCGAGCTACCCATTTACACAACAGATGTCACCGCTATGATATCTGCCAGGGAGTAGGCTAAGAATCCAGAAGTGCTTTGATCTTTGTGTTCGGAAGTGAAAGTCAGAGAAAGTTGTTCCTTGTTATTTGCTCAGGACTGTGCATGAGGAAATATGGTCTAGCATTCTTGCTTTTTAATTTGAGCAACCATTTCATAGTAGCATTTCTTTCCCAAGTACTCATCCAAGATACTGTTACCCCAACATCATTTTATGTTATGAAATCAGCGGAGTTACTCCTGAATTGCGTCAATGTAACTGAGACCAGAATCCGCCTCTATGTGGCTCTTTCTGATGATGCTCCCTATTTCTCTACAATATTTGGGCCATACATGACTGTTAATTCACCCAACAAGGCAAAGGTGGCATGAGGCTGCTGAATGTACTGGGCCCATTCTATGACCTCCTTTTCCTCCTGATTGGATGGCAATCATAGAACCCAGCAGCCAAGGTAGAGAAGTTATTTTTCCAATAGCGGCATCTGGAGCCTTGGCACTTTCAACTGTCAGTTGTGTTGGCTTCTTTGCAAATGCCTCCAGCTCTGTTAAGTAATTAAACTGTTTATGGGATGTCTTGTACTCCTGGATGCCATTTTCTTTTAATCCAGCTTTAATTGTTTGCCATTTACATGTTTCCTCTCGCCACTTTATGAATAAAGTCCAAGGCTAATTCCTCCTGAGAGATCGCTGCAGGCCTTCTTGCAGGTGATCAGCATAACTGACAAGAGTGAATTTGCTGAATCGCTTTGCACAAATAGCAGTGAAAAGCAAAGGATGCTGTTTTCCAGCTGAAGATGATTACATTTCCAAACATAGGCACTGGCAGGTTTCCCTGACACATGGGTCTCCAGGCCTGTGGATAACCCATGTTGTAAGGAGGTGTTGGTATGGAGTGAAAGGCATTGCCTGCAAAGATTGTGAGCTGCTTCCAAAATTCATTCCTGTGTCCTCATTATTTATTTCCTAGTAAACTCCCGACGTGTGTAATTTAAATTGTCCCCATCCGACGCTGAGTTCTATATTTAACCTCTGCATTCCAGTGATAGAGAACAAGTTTGGTGAGAGGAGATGAAAAGCCTTGGCAAGAGGTTACATTCAGAGGTATCATTAAACCCTACTATGTATTCATAACAATATTTCTTCCAGTAGCTACTAGCAGAATTGGCTGGATTAGCACAAGAATGTTTATGAAACACATCTGCTCCAGTCAGGGTCTTCTCTTTGGCTGGAAAGGGATTTTTCCCTTGTTTGGAGGTTTATTTGTTTGTTTGGTTTACATTTATCTGTTGCAATCACAGCAGACACATACATAATTTCACAGCCCAACATGGAAATCCAGAAGGAAGAAACTATTTTTAGTAGACAAAATAGCTCCTCTAAATGTATTATCCTTGGACGACTAAATATTAAATACATGCTCATCAAATTAGAGACATTTATGTAGAAGTACTGTACCAATGGTTTTTAATGGCTAGAGAAAATTAAGTTATGCCATTAGTATTTAATCAAACACAACAGAAAGAGATCTTACTGCACTTCTTCAAGATAAGTCGAGGCTAAATTAATTCATCTTCATATCCTTCACTGATGATTTACTGACACGCAGCCGTATTTGCTCCTTTAGTATTTATGCCGGCATTAACAATTCTTACATAAAACATAGAGGGACAGATTAATATTTATTTTACAATTGTGCTGAAGTACTGAACTAAAATGACTCTTTCCTGTTCACTCTTGATCAGAGGAATCAGCACAAATCTACTGGGCTACCGTCCACAGACAAATTCCCAGGTATTGAACAGTGTGGCAATGCTACCTGCTTGGTGTTTTTTTTTTGGTTTTTTTTTTGCAGAAGAATAGCTTCTCCATAACATTGCTTGACAAGTAAAACATTTTTAATTATAATGGTACGCATTAGGAAACCCTCATCCAAACTCTAGAGATGATGACATGAATGATGTTGGGGCGACAAGGGTGGAGAATGATCTTCCAGAGTGGCTGGCTTGCCTTTGTCTTTTAAGTGAGTCATCATCATGAGTTTGTCCTTCAAACCACTGTGAAAGCGTTCCGTCTTTTTCATGCATTTGTGCCCTGAGTCTCACTTCCTTTGTCACGAACTACGTCAGTAGACTGACCTTCCTGGTGGGGGGATTAGGAGTAAAATGGCCGCTCTTACAGAGCTGTGTCCGTCAGATTTGCCGTTATGAAATGAGTGAAAACAGGACAGGCTTTGAAGATTTTTGAGGATACAGTCATGTTTGTCTTTGATTCTTCCTCAGTAAATATATTAAACAGCAATTGGAGTGACCATTTGGTTTACTGAAGGTGCATTAAGGCTTGCTGTGTTTCTACAGACATAACAACTATCTAAATCACTGGGGTTTCCTTGAGCTATTTTTAATGGGGCACTGACCTTGTGTGAGCTGAGGATAATGGCAAGTGGGAATTTTTCCTAGATAACCACAGGCCTCACACTCTGCTAATCTTCCTGAGATTTGATTGAACGCTATATAGTAAATGGAGGGGCTGGCTGATTAGCTTTTGCATGTGTGAGGTTGGCTTCTTGCTGCTAGTGGCACCATATAACTGCTGCTAGATGGTCATTTATCACTTAAACAACAACATTCAAGTAGCATGGCAGTTGTCCTGTGACCATTATTCATGTTTGCATCAGGAATGCCCAATATTTCATCCCAGTCTGGCAAAATGCAGTTTTATTGTTATTTTCTCTGGCCCCTGACCAACTCAAATTATGATGATAGACTCTTTAGCTGTTTGATTTGCATGTGAATATTAAAAACAGCAGAACATTTATTTTAGAAGGTGTCTTTTTCTTTGTTTACTGGTATATGGCTTTAGTGAAGGGATTCAGAAATGAAGAGCGGAGCCCTTTCTGCTTGGTTACACTCTCTGTTGCCTGAGGTAAAGGCTTTCTCTCAAATGTTCTCACTGAATTGGGGTGTAGTCTGATTATCCACCCTTTATTCCCTCCCTTCCTCATTTACTGCTGAACAGCAGCACCGTGGTGCCCATCCCACATGTCTCGTCCTAAAAAAACGTTCATTCCATCTCTCATTCAAAGTTTGAATAGAATATCAGGTTGAAAAGTAACTAGGATAAATCCTAAATCCTCCCATACATTTTGGGTGGGCTTTCCTTCAAAAGGGCTTTCACAAGACTTTAATGGATTGGGATCAAGAGCCCTGCCAACTTGAAAAAGCCTTGGCAAGAAGTTACGTGCTTCAATATCAGAGCTTGTTTCACCTGACTTTGAGGGCACGATGTAATGTGCATATTCAACATTGTCCTCCAATAAATGGACTCAGACCTGCTCAAATGTTTTGATGCTATTACCCTCTGATCTAGTGGCTAAGAAGATATGTAAGTCCTATTATTTATCCCCAAGGACAACTTTCTCTAATCAAAATGCTAAAGCCTCGTATTTTTAGAGGTGAAAGTCAGGAGTTCCCTTCTTCAGTACTTACAGAGGCTAATGTAAAGACTATGAGCAGAGAGTATGAGCGATATTTTTGTCTTATACATATTTAATGCATTTGTATACAACAGATTATTGATTCTATCAACTGTTGCGTGTAAAAGGGGGCAGTGGAAGAGGTTTTTGAGTTGCATTCTTACATTCATGATTTTTCTGATTTCCATATCATTCTTTTCTTTGCGGTGATCTCTCCTGTGAATGTTTAACCTAACCGTGCTTTGCCATCTCATTGTAGTTTGTTTCTCTTTCCAGTGTGATCGGGATGGTATCTCATGAAGCAAACTAGTTTCCTTGTATTCTTAGTTAGTGGCTCCCACAAAGGGAAGCTGGGATTTTACTATTTTCCACCATAAGGAAGACAATTCCTGGGTCTAAAACCAAAGCGATTCCTTCTCAATGTATCTACAAACGGAAATATTTTTGGCTGAGCCTTGTCTACAAGCACTGGACCTTATCTGAAAGATGACATGTCTAACACTGTGTGTGTTGATACATCTCAACATCATTATTTACTCTTCTGTGCCTTGTCAAAAGTTAACCATTGAATGGAAGAAGACATGGCTATATAGGATTGTAGTACCAAATCCAGTCAGCACAGCACTCATGCAGGAAAATAAAGGTCATATAGGTAGATGAGTTTTCCGGATATTTTTCTCAATGTTCAGTTTTCAAAATATAATAATATTACTTGGTAATGAATATTTTCAAAGTGCTGTTAAAAACTTGATCTGAGTATCACAGTCCCCTGTGAAGCAGATGAGAAATGCTATTTCTATTTCAGCGATGAGACATTTAGGCCTGGCCTACACTAGCGGGGGCGGGGGGGGTGGGTTCAAACTAAGATATGCAACTTCAGCTAGCATAGCTGAAGTCGAAGTATCTTAGTTCGATTTACCTGGCTGTCCTCACAGCGGTGAGTTGACTGCCGCAGCGCCCCCATCAAGTCCGCTTACTTCTCCTGCTGAGGTAGAGTTCGGGCATCGATTAGCGGATCAATTTATCGCGTCCAGACGAGACGTGGTAAATCAATCCCCAATACATCGAACACTATCCGCCGATCCAGCAGGTAGTACAGACGCCTTAGTGTGGTGTGACCCAGCACTGAAAAACTGGTAACAATTAAAGTTATTTTAAGGAAAGGAAAACATGAGTGATTTTAGTAACGCATTTGGCACAGTCCCAATGACGTTCTCATAAACACACTAAGGAAATGTGGTTGAGTTGAAATTACATGAAGCTGAGAACAAAACTGGTTGAAAGACCACACATAAAGAGTAGCTATCAATAGTTTGCTGTCAAACTGGGTGGGGACATATATAGTGGATTCCTGCAGGGTTCTGTCCTGGGTCCAGCACTATTCATATTTTCATCAATGACTTAGACAATGGAGTGGAGTGTATGCTTATGCTGGCACTTTGGAGGAGAAGATTAGAATTCAAAATGATCTTGACAAATTGATGACTTAGTCTGAATTCAAGAAGATGACGTTCAATAAAGACAAGTGAAAAGTACTTCACTTAGGAAAGGGAAAAAAAACCCAGTTGCCTACCTTTTTGTAACTCTTGTTCTTTGAGATGTGTTTCTCACATTCATTCCATTCTAGGTGTGTGCACGCCCATGTGCGCAGTTGTTGGAGATTTTTGCCTGACCAGTATCCGTAGGGTTGGCTGTAGCATCCTCTTGAGTGCCGCACTCATGTGTTGGTATTTTCAGAATTGCCGGCCCTACACTCTTTCAGTCCCTTTTTGACGGCAATTCTGACAGAGGGGCAAGAGGGTGGGTAATGGAATGGACATGAGCAACACATCTCGAAGAACAACAGTTACAAATGAACTGCAGGGTTTGTTGAGGCTATTACTTTGAGCACCCAAAGGTTCGAGGTCAGCTGAGACCAGGCCAATTGGAAGGGGTGGAGGTGGTCGAGGAAAGAGTGGGAGGGTGGATCCTGGGAGGTGACTGGGGCATAGTCCTTGAGCGCAACCTCAAAATGACTGCTTCTGGCCTCCTTGGAAGGGCCAAGCTGAGCAGATGAATGGGAAGGTGATGGATGTTGCTTAGACCCCCTTGTCTCTATCTTTTCTCCTGTAGGTGCCCAGCCGGGGAGTCCCACAGAACCTAGACTGTGGAAGTGGAGGGCGGAACGGCTTCCTGGCCTGCTGGGAAGGATGGAGGCTCAAGGAGCAGAGGGTGGCCTGGGAGTCTTTAAGGCCATGGAGTCTCAAGTACGTGAGCTCGGAGAAGAGACCTGCCCCCTCAAATGGGAGGTCCTGTATAGTGGTCTGCATTTCCTGGCATAACCTGGATAAGACTGCAGCAGGAGTTGCACCTCATGGCCACCACAGAGGTGACCACCTTGGCCACTGAGTCAGTAGTGTCCAAGACCATTTGAAGGGCCCCCCTGTGCCTTCGTCCACTAAAGCAGTGAACTCCTGGGCTTGGTCCTGCGGGAGAACCTCCTTGAATTTGTTAAGGGAGTCCCATGGATTAAAATTGTACCTGCCTAACGGGTTAGATACTCGAAATTGCAGGCTTGCCATCGAATACATCTTTCTGCCAAATAAGTCCAGTTTCTTGGCCTCTTTGTTTTTTGGTGTGCCACTGACTTGGCCCTGCCTGTCCCTTTCATTAACAGCGGACACGACCAGTGACGCTGCTGGCAGGTGTGCATACAGACATTCGAACCCTTTCGCTGGGACGTGATACTTCTTTTCTGCCTTTTTAGAAGTAGGCAGACTGGAAGATGGGGTCTGCCACAGCAATTTGACAATCTTAAGGACCCCCTGGGTGGACAAGCAGCCTGGTTACAGGCCAGGTTGAAGGAGGGTATAACATTCGGTTGTCGGACTCCTCTGTGACCAGCCTCTTAAGGAGGGCCTGCCGCTTCCTTGAAGTTGTTAGGGGAGCTGTCCATTTGGGAGGGACCTGTTACCACTTTGTCCAGAGACAATGGCAAGTGCACCACCGGAGGAGGGACGGGTTCCCCTTCCTTCTGCAGGGACGGCTCCTTAGGCCCTGGTGTCCGATGCGCTGCCCCCGTGTCGGATTCAGTACCGTGTTCCCACTCCAGTGCTGGCAGTGCGGGGGCAGTTTGTCCGAGGCAGCCAGGGAGGACTGGTGGGAATATGGGACCAGAATCAGGGGCATGCCCCATGGTTTCCAGTATTGAGCAGGCCACAATCCCTGCTGCCATTTCATCACTGCAGGTGCTGCTCCGGCTTCAAGGGTCAGCAGTGAATCACCTCTCCTTGGTGAGGGACTGAATTCCCGGTCTGACTCTGACCATTGTCCTTCCAGCCTCCAGAGCGGAGCTGTCGAGGCCTGAGTCTGCCTACTGACCCTGGCGTATGCACGCACCTAGAATGGACTCAACATGAGCAAGCACTCGAAGAAGAGTCAAATGTACAGCTACAAATTGGGGAATAACTGCCTAAGTGGTGGTACTGCCGAAAAGGCACTGGGGGGTATAGTGGATCTCACACTGAATATGGGTCAAAAGTGTGATGCTGTTGCAAAAAAACGCTGATATTCTGGGCTGTATTAACATGAGTGTCATATGTAAGGCGTCAGAGGTAATTGTCCCACTCTACTCAGCACGGGACTACTGTGCCCAATTACAGGCACCACATTTTAGGAAAGCTGTGGACAAATTGGAGAGAATCCAGAGAAGAGCAACAAAAATGCTAGAAGGCTTACAAAAACTGAGAAAACAGTGAAAGGCACTGATAGGAGGGATGAGATGGGTAGTGAGCTGACTGTGCACTTTGCACTTAATAGACTCGTCCCCTGGCGCTTTTGCGTTCAGAAATGTTCGTGCAATTGCATCAGTTGAGACTGCAGAGTTTCAATGTTTCACTGGGCTTTCAGCCCCAAGCTGACGCAGTAATACTTAAGCATTATGCTACAGTGAATAAAGTCCAAAGCTTCAACTGTCTTGATCCATCTTTGATGGCATGCTAAATTCCATGACTCTAGTAGAGTGGTTGCAGTGTTTGGGTCAATCGCCTGTAATAGTCTTTCTGTTTCTTTCCAGTGTGGTGGGGTGTATCCTTTTCAGTAGCCACAGGAGATGGTTTTTCTTTTGGCCATTTAGATGAGGCAGGTGAAACTATCAAAATGTTCAGTGGAATCACATCAATGACGGCCTCAATTGTCACAGTGAATCCTGGCAAAGCTATTTCCAGTTCCCAGGAAATGGGTTAGAACCAGCAGATGATTTGGGTACATTTATTGGCGGCTGGTAGCGAATTTTGCAGTTGGAGGAAGGTGTAGATAGGGAAACCTGCACTGTACATTAAGGACCAAGATATAGTTTATCTGGCCAAATTGAATTCTTGCTGGACAGTGGGAAGATTATCTCCACTGAATTTTTCCAGAATGTGATTTGAACAAACAATTGATTCGTTCGTACTGGTGCCAGGTGAGAGGCTTCTCCATACAGATGGCAATATTTCCTTCATGCTTTCAGGGACAATGCTCAGCAAACACTGCTGCTGCCCAAACTAGAACATCAGTTCCAAGGAATTATTGTGTCATTATTCAGAGTCTTGCTAGCAGAAAGAAAGAAAACAGTTAAAACTGGCTGCCCAGCATTTGGCGCTTTATGGTCTATCCTTGAGCCTTTTGTTATGAAATCTAATTCTTTAATATTCCCTGGTATAGGACAGGTGACGAACTTCTTAAAGAAAAATAATTCTAAAAGGAGTCTACACAAAGGGGTTGGTGCTAACAGAGTGTATCACAATGGCACGCCAAGTGGCTTGTTGTAAAGTTGATTGAGTTTGAGTTTGAAAGTTCATATCAGAGCTGCCTCAGGCAATGGTGAGCAATAAAATAGTAAAGTAATAAAATCCTTAGTTTGCAATAACCTGATCTTTTGCTTTTAACAAAAAAAAATCATGTGATATTTTAGAGTCGGACTCCTGTCTCTACCCCGTTTACCCTCCCCCACATTTTCATAAACAAAAAAGGCCCAAATTTGGGTCTACAATTTAATGCATTAGAGCCTTCTTCTGTCTTTGTGATCAAATATATTATCTAAAGACAGCACAGGAAAAAAACATAATGGTATTTGCTTAACTAATCACTTTAACAATAAATTGAGCAAAACAAATCTATTAACTCGGCTTTAAGGTCTTTCTGGTAACACAGAAACAGTTCCTTTTTCAAATGCAGAAACGTAAACAAAAGTAACATGGGGTGAAAAAAGCTGTGGTGAATAATTGACAGATAATATTCAATGGGCAGAAGATAACAGAGTCTAGACATCTCCCAGGGAGGGTCCTGGCACCTAGCCACATCAACTTACAATATTTAGATCATTTACTCAGACGAAAATCAAGCCATTATCCCAGTTTGAAACCCACCATTTACTTCCAGTGACATATTTTCAGTTAAGTGGTAAAGTTAGTTTTTAAAATGTTTCAGTAAATACTGCCTCCTCCCACAAGAAATATCTTGTTAAATACAATGTAGCATGAAAAGGTAGTGGTTTATACATGGTGTGCATTCAACATGTGAAAAAGTTAGCAGTTACACTTGCACTAATAGCATGCACTTTCATTGGGTTGGAACAAACGCCCAAAGGATCATACAAATCAGGGATGGAGAAGACCGACTAAACGAAGTGTCCTTCCGATACTCAGTGCACGACTGTGCCCTACAGGATATTCGTGAAGGTTATGTTAAATTTAATTTTCAGCGGCCCAAGTGACGGAGCTTCCATCACTTCCCGTGGAAGACTATTTGGCAATTGAACTGCTCTTACCGTTTGGACATTTTGCTGACAATCAGTCTATATTTTGCTTTGCTGCACTTGTGTCTTCTGTTCCTTACACTACATAGGTTAATGTGAAAGAACCACACAAGCACAGAAGGGTGCAAATAACTGTAGTGTTTCCTAAACGTCTATAACATGCAAGGCCTAGCTCCAGGTATACGCTGCTGCTCTGGCAGGATTCAGGTGGCTTATGAAACAGAAGTCATGAGGGGCCACAAGAGGGCTCACAAACTATTTAGTAGAATGCTAGTCAAATTCCTATACATCACACAGCTTTGTCCTATTACTCTTATGGCCCCTCCCACCTCCACCTCCCCTTTTCCATTTGGCACAATTCTTTGCGGTACTTTGATGTTTACACCTTTCAAATCAGTGTCTCAGAACTGAGCTCTTGCATCCCAGTGGTATGTAGAAACACATGCAGGCATTTTTCAAGTCCATGCTGGGATGCAAATTTTTATGCTGGCTAATGGCCACTTTGTAACACTGTTATATCATAACTGCATTTATATCACTCTGTAATCCCAGTTGAGTAATATGAATCCATGCTGGTGTTATATCAGACCACTGTACAAATCTATCTGTTTGTCCATTTTTTAAAATTGCTTTTGCCTATGAGAGCTGACGTGTTCCTCACCTCTGACTGGCACAGTGTGTCAAAGAACTTTCTTGAAACAAATGAAACTGATTCTGTGTCATTAGTCTGACCAGGTTGAGTTCAGATTCATCTAAAGGATATTGGTTTACAGCCAGTGGGTCTCTCCAGCGCTGGCTGGCAGAACATTACAATATTTTTTTGTCCTCAGTATGGTGGTTCCCAAATATCATCTCCCTAAACAACAGCCTTACAAGCCATCACTGTGATCTGAGTCTGACCGGCAGCGGTGTCTGCCTCTCTGCTGATGGGGATTTGCCCATCCGGGGGGGTGTCAATATTTTGCACTATGGAGACACTCCCAGGTTCCAGGTGTTGGCCAGGTGTGTCTTTATTCACATGTATTTGATGGGTAGGTTATATTTCCTCTTAGAGAAGGCCATCAGGTCAGTTATCCATGTCTTCGTGGGCTGAAGACTAGATGATTGCAATTCCATGTGGAAGTTATAGCTGGCCAGAATATGGCTGGGCACACACATAGCATTGATAGATATATGGAGTATATTGTCCCTGTTCTTCATAGCTTACCCGGGTGTCCAGTTACAGGTCTTGATTTTGCTCAAAGCCATACCTGGTTTGGGGGGTGTGTGTCTAGATTTCTGAGACCACTTTTCCTAGGTACTACACTGATAATTGAGATCAGCTGGGATGTGGTAAGATTTGAACTCACTGGGGGCATGGTGAGGCTTTTAGCTCTAGACTACTGGTCTCCCAGAACGCAAACCTGTTGCCGTCATGGCAGCACATCCATTTGGAATGACCAACATTTTAAGTGTTCACTAATTTTGGATGTCTCCGTTTTGGAATGCCCAGCAGAAGGAAGGTGGGGCCTAATTTTTAGAGGTGCTCAGCTACCACAGCATTTTTTTCTTGTTGGAAGTTGTCATATTACTATTATTTGAAACCCAAATAGAATGCAAGGGAAAATCATCATTTTATAAATTCTTAACTTTTATGCCTTGATTTCTATAGCTATAGCTATAAATAGCAAATGGAGGATGACATTGTTCCCTGAGTGTGACATTATCCTTGGTTTGAGAACCTTCTTCTTTGCAACTCCTGTCAGTCAGAACTATTTCCTCATATACCCCCATCTTACTACTCTCTGTCTCTTCTCAAATCTCATCTGGCATCTCCTTTCCACTGCCTCTTAAATACTGTCTCCTGCTTGTTACTATATCCCCAAATGCTTTGCAGATGTTTGTATGCAAGACACTATAGTAAATAAAGTATTTTACTGTTGTCAATGGAAAAATAATCACAAAAGGGGATAGAATGTCAGCACTCAGAATGTTCCCTCCTCCCTCGCTCCCCTCCAGGAAAAGCAGCAACCTTGAATACCCTGTTAATTCACAATGAATACAAACAGATCCCACACTTCCTTAAAACATCGATGAAGCCTTTTGCAACTCCTCCCCACAGAGCAATAAATTACAGAACTGACAAGTAAGCCATTCCTGTTGCGCTCTGTAATGGTTAACTTACGTTGGGTGATGGCAATCTATTGCTCATTGAAAGTGACGGGCAATTACAGAAATATACCATTAGGGAACTAACAGTTTACTAACCCTAACAGAAACAAATGAACGTCATAGGTGTAGTACAAATCAAATCCTTCTCGTTACTAAGGTAGGGGGACACTTGGAAGACACGAGTCCTTTGATACCAAGGTGAATTTGCTACCCTGGAACCTGTTGACTACATAATACTCGAACAAAAATGTACACATAAAACACTGCTTTATTGACTGCATTTGCCAACACATTGAGGAATGCAAAGTTTTCTTCATAAGCAATGGGCCATGGTCCCAATGTGTATTAAAGCATACACTAAATCTAAACATGATGAAAAGAATGGCAGACAGAGCTATTGCAAGGCAACACAAACAGCATGCATAATACAGTCTCACACGGAACAAATTTGATACATTATATTGCTTTAAGGATTAACTAACATGGAAAATGTACAAAAAGGAGAAATAGGTTTTTGCATTAATGAAAAATACATTTTTTCTCTACAAAGGAATTTCTAATACGAGAAAATAAATATTGCAACATAAGCCAAAAATAATTTAAAATTGCTCTTTTCAATATATTTCAATATTTCTCTTTTATATTAACAAATGGCACATCACGTTCTTTGAAACAAAGAAAACAGAAGGATTTCTCCTCCCGCGACATTCATATAGTTTCCTGTAACTGATGTGAAGCGGGTCTGTTTCGTGTGTGGAATGGAGCAAAGTACATGGGAATTTCCTTAAAGAACAACCAAAATTAACACACTGCCCTGGCAATAGACAGAGAAGCTCCTTTATGACGAGTTGCTAGTCCTTAGGCTGATGTGGATAACACAAGGATGAGTTCATGAAAATATTAACAATACAAAAAGTGAGAGAAATCTGTTCTCTCGCCCTTGTGTTGAAATGGCTAATTCTCTATTGTGCTTTGAGGGAAAGTATCATCCAAATATTAGACATTTAAAAATAAAAATAAATAAAGGTGCAAAATATCCCAAATACAGCTTATCCAGAAGAGCAAAATTATATGGGGTGAAAAATGAATGTGTGAACTCAGAATTGTCTGCTGGAAACGCCACCGGGCACCAAAGCTTTAACTCTAATTTGGGTTGTTCTCTATGAATTAGAAATGAGCGTTGATCAGAGCCTACGTGCATCATCACATTAACCCACAAGTGTGGTGGTGCTTTTCAAAGGAAACAGGTCCCTTTTACAGTGCAAATATCAACTCCTGAAGTTATATATCATCTTAAAGACATTTGTTTAATAAAATAAACCATTATACTTTTTTCTTTCTTATCATTTCAAAATACATTTACAAAACATCAAAAATATTTTCCTTGTACATTTTTCTTTCCTTAATTATTAACATTTCTGTTATGAAATAAGTAGGTGGCATAGGAACAAAGGGCGTGTGGAGTGTTTCTTAGGAACCAGGTGTCTAATGACTGAATATAGTAGCTAAGTTTCCAGGGCTTTCGTCGGGCCACTGGAATGGCTGTGAAATGGCCTTGGTCCTGACTGGAGGTGGGGTTAGATCTGGCCTCCTGCCCACAGTGAACGTCTCTGTCCTACCTTTCCCCTGCTGGAAGCCACCACCTCTTCCCTGATAACCTCTTTCCTTGTTAGCCAGCCAGCCTGCTGTCAATTCTCACGACCTGGGAAGCAGTAGCAGGCGGCCAGTGGAGGTCTGGAGATTTCCTAGACATCTTGAGCAAAACAGCCTCTGTAAGTCTATTTTAGTGTGGCCCCCACTAAATGTATGGAGTAGAATACTGTATGGGCACCTGTACACGGATGTCAATGGGGCAGTATGGGTGCAGCTGGGAACATGCCTTAGCCCTCAAATTATCTCCAGGGCTCTTCTGTTAAACCAGGACACTCTAGGGATTATTATTACTGGTTCTAATAAATCGAAGAATCCACTCAAATGAATCCCACAGCAATTATACAAAATATCAAAAGTTAACTCAAGCCAAAAGACAATGGATTCAGCATCTACATACAGTACCGAGTGCTCTAATAGAGTGTGTACACCAGACATGTTCTGCCACTGCCTGGTAATACTCTTCTGGATTCTTCTCTCCCAATTATTCTGACAAGCTCTTCTCTGTTAGTTTCCTCTCATTCTCTTGTTCTTATTTTACATACAAACAGGCCAAATTTGGCCCCTATGTGTGCAATTTTATTCCCTGATCACAAATCACGATGCCTAAAGTCTTGTGACTGTTTTGAACTTTTTTTTTTGGTTTTGAACTACTTCCTGATCACAGTAACAATGGAGTGTATCACAGTGCTGCATCGGAATCAACAGAAATATGGTGCCACTTTCATTTGGTTGTTCTTTAAAGTCTATCCCATTTTGCTCTCCTGTACTGAGCAAGCAAGGAATGCAGAAGCTAATGAGTGAAGCTGTGTACAGTGAGATTTGTGTCTGTTTTTTTTTTTTTACCATAGTTGAAGTGAAGCACACGGAAGCAAGATTCATTAAAAGGCAGCATATTGATTATTGTTATGACTCTTATACTAGGATACGGTAGCTAAAGCTAGCAAGCCTGATAAGATAAACTAAGTCCTATTTACTGTATTTAACATTATCTGAACATTCTGAGCCTTAATTAATGAGCAGACTTTAGTTTCCAACCTCAGCGGATTATGCTAATTTATAACAAAGTTTTCAGATAGTTCCTTTTTTTCTCTTCTTTTTTGATAATAATTTCTATAAAATTTATCAAATGAGGAAAACACCCAGATACGTTTGGTTTTAGAGTTGATTTTTTGGAATTAGCCAATCTAATTAATTTCACTGCAATCTGATAATAATTTGATAAGGACTTTTGAAGATTTAAAAAAGCCAAGATAGTCAATTTTCGGAGTCACAGAATTTAAAGAAAGCTCAGAGTCAAATGAGTAAAAAGCATCAGAAATCAAAACAGCAGGATGCAGCCTCAGTGACAGAAGCATCCCCGTCAGCAAGCTTGGAAGCTAAATACCTCAGTTTTGTGTCATGAATGTGTCTCTAGTCCTTTGTTGCTAAATAACTTCCAATTTTTCCATATGACGTGTTTCCGGTTTCTGGCTGTGCTGCTTTACTGTCAAAATATTCTTTGGCATACACAAAATTATTTGACTGATTCATCTGTTTTTTTGTTTAAAGTGATGGGTTTTACCAGTTGCAGAAGTGTCCCAGGTTTTTATTTTTAAAAAACAACAGAAAAAAGTTTCAGTGAATTCCTTTTTTGTTTGTTTGTTTTTTGTTCCCTGAGCTCACACTGGGGTCACTCCAATAAAACATGTAGTACGATTTAACTGTGACCTTTGAAGCCAAAACTGAAATAATGGTTCATTCAAGTGCAAACATGGAAATTCGCCTGACTCACAGGTAACATGGGCTTTTAAACAACATTTAAGGCTTATAGGGGACATTTTATGCATTAAATTATTATAATATTTATAATGTCAGCTTTTGTGAATCACCCTCCTACATCAAGTCAACAGCTTGTAACTAGGATTCAAAGAATAAAAAAAAGGATGGAGAAGGATACATTTATTGTTTTAGTTATAGTATTTAGTAGAACAAAAAAATGATAAAGGCAAATCATTTATTTTCCTGGAAATGACATTGCATTTAGACTGAGGGCCAATTGTCCACTCTTGTGCATGGTGAGTTTACATGTACAATAGAGCCCTGCGCGGGACTAGTACTGAACCCTGCAGTGGGACTGGGATCTCGGGGGTCCCACTGCCATAATAGCAGAAGCAAGTGGGAGTGAGTGTTGCAGGGCAGGATGGAACCAGAATTAAAAATAGTCCCACACAGGGCTCGAATGTACAGCTCCCAGCACAGCTGAATGTAATTTCAACCATTAAAGATGAAGTGCTGGCATCAGCTCTTTTGATAAACTGATCTGATATTTTACAACCCTCCTGTTTTTGAAGACATTTTTCCCCTCTCCATCCTGCTCCATTTTGGCCTAAATGTTTTGGTAAAGGCTAATGAATTAACCTGAGTAAATCACTTAAAATTTTCAAATAACCTTAAAGGATTCAAAGGACCTCCGAGGTTTACATTACATCAATAAATACCCAGAGCTAATCAGGAGGAATATTTGTAGATAGCGCTGCAGCTCTAACACAGATATGCATCTCTTCTATCTATTGAAAGCCTTTGATGACTGTTTACAGTGCTGCCGACTATCTCTGACAGATGTAGTGGCAGGGCTAAATCTTGGTTCTTGGCCCTGGGACGGATTCTGATCAAACTGGAAGGTGAGAAAAAACAAAGGATTTAATAAAATATAAATAGAATGTTGTTTTCCTCCACTCATAAGTGCTGTCTTCAAATAAGCTCTTTGTGCTTTTTTTTTTTTAATTTTTTGTTTTAGTATCGCTTATTTTACTTCCTTGTGTGCGTGCGCACATACGGACAGATAGTGACTTTTTCAGTAAGTTGTATGTATAGGTGGTTCTTATAGTACCCCAATACCCTGACATACAGGGGCAAAAATCCCAGGCAGAGCATGAAATCTGTCTTTAAATAATGCCCATAAAACTGTCATCCCTGCAGAAACAACGGATACTGGCAAAATTAAACTTCTTTATTAAGAATCTAGGAAGTCTTGCTCATTGCCTGCAAGCATAAGTCCCTTAATACGCACGCTTGCATTTCTTTTAATTGGGATATGCAAGTTAACTAAGAAGGGACAACTATTGTTACAGTAATCTATGTTGGTGATGGTTACGCTGTATCTCAGGCATATAGAGAAGAGAAAGACAACAGTGCTGAATTTTAAACTATATATACATATTAAAAAATCCCCTTTGTTATGATACCAGGCAAAAATTGAACATGGCAGTTGTTACTGGGTTTAGGCTTCATAGAATTGTCACAGTTGGTAAATCTGGTGGAGTTACGATGCCAAAATACTCATTCTGACAATATCCTCATTTCCTGAATCTAATTGGTTATGTTGCACTCTGCCACTTCCGGATTCCATGTCGGAGTCGCTCATTTCTGCATCAGAAAAGTAGCCATCAGTCTCATTGTCAAAATGATGCAAGATGACCTTTGCCTTTTCACTGACTGGAGGCCCGTTAACAGTGTCAGGCTTCTGGATCTGTGACCTCCTAGTCTCTCTGCTTTCCTTTGGTAATTTGAACCTCACTACCGTTTTCGGACTACCTACCGAGTCAGGCACTTTAGTCAGAGAACTGGACTCACACTGAGTACAATTCACTGTCTCCTCCTCATTGCTTAAGGAGCTTCTCAGACACAATGAGGCATGAGAATCATTTGCTTCTAGAACAGGATGTGAAGATCCCTTCTTAGCTGTCTTTTTTATTTCACTGGCCCCTTTGCGGTCCATGTGAAGTTTCGCCATTCCTTTCTCTGATTTGCTAGGTCTTGCATCATGGGTGAAGGGCTCTGTGGTATCATCTGATAAGTTATTTGTGTTGTTAGTCCACTGATTTGAATCCTCCTCTTGGTGACTCTTGAAGATTGTGTTCAAGACATTTCTTGACAGTTTTTTCTTAGTGTTCATTCTCATTTTGTTTTTAACTTTCTTTGTTGCATCACTATGCTTGAATGGTGACTTCAAGGAGTGATCCATCATAAAACTTAACAAGGTCTCTTCATCTTGTAAAAGCTCCTCTGAAAGGCCTGGAGTGTTGTCTTCATGGTGGCCATTGTTCAAGGACCACTCACTCATTGCCATGTTCTCAGTGGTAATCTGAACTGACTGGGCCAACCAGCTATTGAAGAAGGTTCCATCTATGGGAAAGGAAGTTGACAAACCTGTAAAAATAAAAAGGACAACTGTCTTAGAAATCAGAATCATTCAGTTTGTGCTTTGATTGTAAGAGGCATCTATGCAGTATCAAAACTATAAACTGCAGTAAGGAACCTGGAACAGTTCTTTGGTATTCGGCAAACATGGAGGGGCTCCAGTGTCTATTGTAATGCACCATACAGCAAGTAATGTGTGAGTAAATGGCAAGCATACTTTAATTCAGGTAATAATGGTCAATTTGAGGTATTCTTATACCTTATATGACAGTGACCTACACCGTCCACCACTTAGAACATTGCTCCCAGATCGGACTTCTATGAGAACTGAACCTGGGATGTTTGGATCAAAAAGCATGAGCATTGACTGCATAAAGGACTAGGCCCAACAGCCAAATTATATTCCTCTATGTGTGGTATAGCCACTAGAAGGGGGGACAAAGACCTACAGTGTGTTAGGGCAGATTATATGGTGTTCAAGACAAACTACACACAGAACTTAACCAGCAAGGCTGAGAAGATTGTGAAGGCTGGGTGATTGGGGAGAACAGGACTGAAACACCCTGGTATCTGGCCACACAGGATTATTACAGTTCTTTCAGCTATAGTGCTAACACATGTGGGAAACTCTGAAGAATGGGCAGCAGACGAAGGGCTGGATGAATTCAGCTAAGAGAACTCTATTTCTACAGGCTGTTGCTTTGGGTTGATGAGAGCCCTAGACAGAACACTTACATGAGGGCTGGGGTAGAAACACCCTCCTGGCATAATCTTTATATGGGTAGTTAGGTAAGGAAGGTCTTTGGCTGGATTCTTGCCTTCCCCTTTGCTGGGAAAACACAAACAACATCACTGGTTCTACATACTATGTTTTAGCTTCTTAAACAGTTATTCTAATTTTCGTCTTCAACTATATGGGCACTGATAGCTGGTTAGGATCCCACCAGTGTGAATGTAACATTATCAGAACCAGAATAAGTGAAAACTGATGATCATGCTTATGATTAATAATTCTAGAGAGCTCCAAAAGTATGTTTCATAGCACAGACACAAAGACATGGGCCTCGCCCCAAAGAGCATACCACCTACCCGAGATATACAATAGGATGAGTAGGATTTGCCACACAGCTCAGATCATCTGGCCTCTGTTACTAGCTAGCATCCAATGCTTCAGAAGTCAAACCCCATCCCCCATGAGATCTCTCATCATTTTTGGAAATGATGGACAGAGTGGGAAAAAAACTCCTGCCTGATCCTTCAGATGCTCCATGAGTACCCTGAAGCATGTGTACAATATTCCTCACCAGAGATGCATAACTATAAAAGTTATTAAAGGTCATAAAAATGAGAACTCTTTTCATATATTATCCGACCCCCCCATCCGTGGCAGTGCATTTTGAAGGCTGATTATATATTGCATGAAGAAAAGTTTCCTTTGAGTGCTGCAGATGTATTCAGTATTCTTATACTGGAGTGGCCCCTTAGTTCTCTTGCTATGGGGCAGAGTATAGAGGAGAGACCAACTGGTCATGCTGGTAAGCAATCCATTAAGTCATAAGGTAAGACCCGAGGTTTAATGTGTAGTATATGTCAACTGCTCTATATTAGATATAGTATTAGCTTCCTCAAATAAATATCTGCCTTGGATCATTCATTTTGACTGCCTGTGGCTCAGATGCTTTCGCAGAAGTACCTCTGAGCTTGGACTAAGCAAATATTAGTACAGAAACCTTCCTCAAATTTAAAAAGGCTGATTGACTTTAACATGCAGTTGTACAGCGATTGCACACACATCAAAACAGGAACAGTGCTGACAGCATTTCATATTGACTTTGAGGTTTCAAATGTTGGGCTGAAGTCTTCACTTAGGCTAACCTCTCATTGAAGTCAGTGAAAAATTGGGCTAAGGACTGCGTAAGAACCTCAGGATTTGGTCTGCTGTTGTTACGAGTATTTACTTATGATTTAGCCAAATTTCTAAAGACAGGCAGTGATAAGTGTCTATATCATATGTGATGTCATTAAACAGAGAGCGGTTTTAATCTATTCCCAGCAGCTCTGAAATAACACTGTAGACACTCCTATTCTTAAGCTGTTACTTTTCATGTTCATATTACTGTAACAGACTGGACTAATTTTATCTGATCCTAAGAATTTGGTAAATCCTTATAGAGAACGAGATTTGCACCTGGAGACAATTACTGGATTATGCTATTTAATTTCTTAGAGAAAAGTGAAAGTGTGATAAGTCTGTGCTGTAAAAAATCAGGTCCGCGCAACATGGACCTACTGATCTTCAAAATCATGCCTAGTAAAGTCCATGGTATAGAGTTCTTTTGCCTTGAGTCATATCCTGCCATTGGTGCTGTAGATGGATTTTCCCACTGGACACCGGGTAGACTGCATTCATTAGGTACAAAAGAGACTGGCTGAACTGGAGCAAGAACGATCAGCGGGTTGGAGGGATTGACTGATGAAGAATGTTTAAAGCAGCTAAATGTGTATGATTAAGTGATAACAGAAGGGTGCAGGCATTAGAGCCATACTTGAAAGGAGTGAATTATTTGGAGTAGCACAAAGAGGACTAACTAGAAGTAAAAGAGGGAAGAATTTCGTTGAAAAGCTTCCTAGTACTGAGCTGTGCCTGCACGTGGAATAGTCTCTCAAGAGAAGAGCTGGAGGTCACCACTACTCAAAACTTTTAAAAGTAGATAGATAAGAGCCTTTAAAATGTATGGGAAGGGACACTTCTGCTTTGTTCTAATTGCTATGACTGAAACCCACTGGAATTCTACATTAAAAACTGGTCTCACTCATGTGAGCAGTTGTAATGATGCTCACTGTGTATTATGGTAACACCCTGTTAAATAGAAAGATCTGCTGAGTATATTCCTGCAAAATGTCTCTAACGAAAAGCTCCCTGTTGTAATGATTGTCTGGTTTCTGATATTTACATGGCCAGGATTTGTAAACTTGTTAATACTCTCTCAAATTGTAAAGAAATAACAAAAAACATTAGTCTTGTTTATAAAATGGATGAGAGAAGAGCAGATTCTTGATGCGGAATTTTTTTTATCTTTTTTAAAAGGAAAATACAGATGCATTAGGGAGAGGTCAGTGGGACTGTGTTGTGGAGGAAGCAATTCATGTCTATAGTTGTTATTCTTGTGAGGAGGTTTGTATCATGCATTGTTTTAAAGATTTCCACATTTTTTTTTTTAAATGATGGCAGGACACGTGGCCCAGTATCTCCATTTTACAAGCACTAAGAACACATTTCTGCCAGGTATCAGCACAGAATTAATTATTTGATTTAAATCAGTTGCTGCTGTAGGTGTAGGATATGCTTAAGGGGGGAAAAAATGAGTGTTGTAGACAATAACTAAAATTTACAGGGGGCTTTTCACAACATGTCAAGGCATCATGGGAGCTCTCTCAAGGGAAGGACTTTTGGGTCATTCTAAGCTAGCAGAACAGGACAGCTGATCTAAATAGTAACAGAGAATGTCCTTCATTAAGAAAAATTCTTCCTCTAAAGCTTCAGTTTCAGAGTTAACAAGTTGTAAGAAAAAACAAAGCAGGATTTTATATTAACAGAAAAGGGAGAAGAAAGACAGGTGAAAGCCCTTGTCCCCACCCCAAACCCCTCCCCCAGAAGTTCTTTCCCCCTACCAGGCCCAGGGAGTTATTTTTATAGTGTTCCCTGGCTTTCCTCTGAACTGCTGATTGGGCTGTCAGTTCCAGTGCTAGGCCATTACACCTGTGGGAGAGCTGAACATAGAATTAATCCCTTGCTTGCTGGTGCTCAAGTCAAGCTTCTGCACCTGCCCACAGTAATCTGACACAAGGGGGGGGGGGTAGAATTAAAACCGTCACTTAATCAATATCAGAAAGTAGAAAAGAGATCAAATTCTACAAGAAATCATTTGTAGTTGCTAAGGGAATTGTTGAAAAAGCCCTTTCTCTTTAGGTCTTTCCCCCTGCTATGTAGCAGAGGGTCGTATTTGATGGGGGGCTTGGAGGTGTGTTACATATCAACATAATGCACAGAATCATAGTAATGGGGGCAGAATCAGGCCCTTTATGCTTCTGCCATGGAAAAAGACTGGAAATAGTGCTGAGAAAGCAGTGCCATTTTGCATCCATCTCCTGGCTGGTCTGGGACTGCCAGCAGCAGCCACTTGGCTGAACTAATTCCTGTGATGGAGGGTGCACAGAAGAACAGAGCAGCATGCACTGAACTAAAACACATGGCCCATGCAGTTTACTCACATGCAGCAGCAGGACGCATGTTGCAGACTATGCAGAGAATGAACACTATACTAGAGTGGAGAAGTCAGATTACATTGCCAGAAAGTAAAATCACTATTTCTCATTGCAATATTTGTATGCATTTTTCCAGCTGAAGTTCAACCCTTCAGCCTCATAGCTGAGTACTTCATAAGCTTTTGTGCCACTAGCTGACAGTCTACAGACAAAGGATCCCATCTACAGTGTCAGGGTGAGGGTTAGTGTACTCCGGTCCCTCCAGAACAGGGCAGAAGCAGTATAAGGAAGCTGACACAGTTAATGCCCGTGATGTAACTCCACTGTGGATAAGCAAGAGAGCCTAGTCTCTAGGGCTATCTGTGGCATTAAGCACTACATTTAACACTCCCCCACCCCCAAAAGAAATTAATAAGGGAAGCCTTTGGAATTCCTTTAAGTCTGTGACTTTAGCCTCTGCTCTCAGTATATTTCAGTGCTGCGTTCTCATAGTCAGACTTACCCAGCTGTCCCAAGACTGAGTCGTTCCCTGGTTTCCTTTTTTCTTTCTTCTCAGGACTACTTTTTCTACCATCTCTTCCTTTTCTTTTGGGGTCACTTTTCTTTCCCTTTGTTCTCTTCCCAGTTTGTTCTGTTTTTTTTTTTCAAATAAAAAGAAATGTGAGCTCATGTAACCAGGGAACGTGATGATGAACACTTTGGAGCATTCAGGAGCACTGAGATAAGGATGAAATTAAGAACTGGAAGAATCCTTGCTAATCACCTTCTGTGAAACAATACCAAGCTCTAGTGCAAATCTGGGTCAAGAGTTGCACAGGAGATCGGTGTACTACCATTTTGGGCAAGTGGACACTACAGAGCTCTAGATTAAGGAAAGGTTTTCAGTCTCAGAGACTGTATAAAGAAGAAATTTGGGCTTTGATCCAGCAAAGCACTTAAGCAGAAACTGAACTTTAAACACACGTGGTTCCACTGAAATCAATGGATTGCTCATTTACTTAAAATTAAGCACTTGCTTAAGTGCTTTGCTGGATCAAGGGCTTTGGGCACCAAGATTTCAGTCCTGAGAATGCAGTGTTTATAAACCAAACCCCTACATATGAACACCCCAAAAGACTGAGGCAGTTCCAAACTTTACAGCTTGTTGTATAATGCAAATTTGCAATGTAAACTACAGGCAAATGCAAAGTGCTTATCAACCTACTCTTCCACGGCTGGTATAAGGTCGCAAAACAAGTTTGACAAAGATCTTATTGGCAGCATTTTTAAGCAGACCTGTCTTGATTTGATCTTTTGGATATAACAACTACCCTTGCTTACACTGTATAACAATGAAAAAACAAAACTCTAACACCTAAACACTGCAAAAAATCCAACTAAACCCAGTGGGAGAGACGTGGCTATTGAAAACTGCCTACTGAAAAACAGGAAGATAAATCACAGCTATTTGGACATTCAACTAAAAATCAATATAAATTAAATGGTTTTGCATATGTACTGGATTTATTCTTCTTGGGGGAACAGGATTAAGATGTACCCTCTGAAAAGAACAATTACTAAGTGAAATACTCAAAGCTTTTTATATATATAATCTTCACCTGCAGAAGCTCATGCTAAATCTCCTACTACCTGCAGCGGGGAAAGAACAGGGCCCTAAAAGCAAAAGTAGGAGCCTGGATTGCTGAAGGAATTGGAAATATGATTTCTAGCTTTCCGTAATCTGATCATTAGCTTGAAGCTGACCCAAGTTGGCACTGACCAAAAGTTACTACTATGTGATGGCTGTAAAATGACAACTGAGCAATAATTCTAAGAGATCTATGCAGTGATCGGTGGAAGGTATCAGCTTCATATAAACCACCATCAGATTTGTTAGCAGCATTAGCAGAGAGGCCATGGAGGCTGAAGTCTCCTCTCTCCCTAGAGGTAGTCTCTCTAGGTTGAAATATAGTGGTGGAATTTGCATTACAGCTGCCTGAGAATATCTGAGGGTCTGGATTAAGAGAAGATTTACATTTCCAGGATTGCCAATCCAGGATCTTTCATGAGCAATGGACTTACTGAAAGAAAGAAAGAAAGAAAGAAAGAAGAAAGAAAGAAAGAAAGAAAGAAGAAAGAAAGAAAGAAAGAAAGAAAGAAAGAAAGAAAGAAAGAAAGAAAGAAAGAATAAATAAACACTGATATAACTTAGATAATGTTTTCACCCCTCAGCCACGAGGCCGAGATACTACAGTCCAAGTAACTCCAGAAGACTGGGGAAGTTCCAAACAGACACATTTTTCACTTGACTTACAAATAAAAATATGACTTTGTTTAGACATCACAATGGTTCTAAACAGAAATATGAATGTTACCTTTTCAAAAGGAGCCTGTCAAAATAACAGCCTCATTTCCCAGTCAGGAGTCAACTTTACATTTCATGCAAGATATATATGTGAGACAGAAGAGGGGTAGTTTTACGTGGGCAATTCCCAACAGTTTTAATAAGAACCTCCTGCCTAACTGATCGTTCATTAATGGGAAAATAAATCTCCAAGTTACGAGTTTTAGGAGGAGACCCTTCCAAAAATACAGCATGCCAAACGTGCCTATGGGGTATCTCCACCAGGTTGTGTTGATTAATTGCCATGCACCATAATAATTAACAACTGCATTCAATCGAGAAGAGTGATACGGATTTCTTGCTTCCTCTCCAAAAGTTATTGATATGTCGGCCAATGAAATCAAGTGTCAGAGGGGAGGAAATACTGGTGAGGAAATATTAGGAGACAAATGTTCTCCTCCACTTTCAAATCATTTCGTGCCATAAAATTCAACAACAATTTTTCCAAGAGGCTGGTCCTGCCAAGGGCTGATAATCCTCCACTGCCCCTGAGGTTGACAGCAGCTCAGCAATTTATGGAGGCCAACAGCATTTTATAGGATTGGACCCTAAAACGGTGCCTCTCTTGTACCATAATGAAATGGAGAGTAGTTACAGTCACATGAAGCAACTCTACTGATCTGGCTCGTAACATTACAAAAGGCTGTCCTACTGTTAGAAACAAAGCTGAGCCTGGGAGGTCTCAGGGAAGCATACAGATGTCCGAGCTACCGTGTGCTAACCTGTGTAGTAGGAGAATATGCAAATAAATGGTCTCAGAACTAACAACTCTGAACTCCAATCCTCTCTGTACTACGAGCCATCCTAGCTACATGGGGAAGCACTTAACCTCTCTTGAGGGAAGCTATTATCATTGATTTATTCAACTCACTTATTAGAGCTTCATTTTGGCACTATCCTTCATTCTCCTTAGCTGAACAAAGCTGTGGAGATCTGCATCTCATGGCTTACTGTTCAGACTGGCTTAATTTCCCCCATGGAAATAAAATCATGATGAAGTCCATTTGAAAGTCATTCCCATTTATTTAAACCAAACAATAAAATCTGCTCAGATACAAGCTTGAACACTTACAATTTTACAGCAGTAAAATTCCTCATTCCTTCAAGTCATTCAGAGCAGTTCTTATTTCTGGACTTCAAATGCTGTCCCATGGAAATCTTGTTACTTTCAAAGTAGGTAAAGGTTCAAAGCAACCCTTCTGGTCAGAATACCCTGCGCTCTGTAGATGAGCACCTAACTTCAGAGGGATGCTTATGACCCACAACTCAAAATAAAGTCAAGAAGCTGGATTAAATCTCTAGAAAAACTTCCTAACTGTAAGAACAGTAGGACAATGGAACAGACTATCTAGGGAGGTCGGGAAAGCTGGAGGTTTTCAAAAGGAGGCTGGAGAGCCATCTCTCTTGGATGGTTTAGACATGACAAATCCTGCATCTTGGCATAGGGTTAGACTAGATCAGTGTTTCTCCAACTACTGTACCCCCTTCAGGAGTCTGATTTGTCTTGCGTACCCCCAAGTTTCACCTCACTTAAAAATTACTTGCTTACAAAAACAGACATAAAAATACAAAAGTGTCACAGCAAACTATTCCTGAAAAACTGCCTATGTTCTCATTTTTACTATGTAATTATAAAATAAACTGGAATATAAATAGTGTACTTATATTTCAGTGAATAGTATATAGAGCAGTATAAACAAGTCATTGTGTATATGAAATGTTAGTTTGTACTGACTTCGCTGATGCTTTTTATGTAGCCTATTGCAAAACTAGGTAAATATCTAGATGAGTTGATGTACCCACTGGAAGACCTCTGCGTACCCTGAGGGGTACGTTTACCCCTAGTTTAGAACCACTGGACTAGATGACCTTTGTGGTCCCTTCTAACCCTATGATTCTTCTACTCTTATTCACAGTGTCAACAAGTAGCTTCACTAATTGCCATGTGATCACTTATGGAGTAAGGTATCTTTCAATAAAGGTTATCAATCTGTCCCATGGGATCAGCAAGTGCTCAACACTCAGTACCTCTACTAATCAGGCCCTCTATGTAAAACAGGCCCCAATCAAAGACTCAGGGCACAACTTCCCCACAACTCTGGGATAGTTTTGATCTGGATCCAAAAGGTAGGTCCTATTCTGAGAAGTGCTGAACACCTGTAATTTCCACTGAACATAATCAGTGTCATGGCTGGTCAGCCTCACCCAGTATCAGACTTTTTGTGGCTTGGACCCATCTCTGACTAGGCCATACTGTACATGATTACTGGACCTTCTTCTCTGCACTACAGAGCTGCCTGAGTCAGGCTACCAAGAAAAATTTGCACGGAATCAAAGTCACAAACTTTTCAACACTACATTTCTCAGGCTCAAAACTTGAGTCAAAGGAAACTTTGGTAAGGGAAAGTGCAGTCCAGACAGTTCCTACGAAACCCCAAACACGTGATGGCTTCAGAAGCAACTCCAAAGCCACAAACACAACAACTGGCGGAGGAGTCTGCCAAAGAGCCAGATGCTGTTTCTGGAAGAACTGTTATGCAGCCTTGGTTTTTGAGTCTTGTACTGCCATTGAAAAAAGGGAAGAGGAATTTATGAGATGTGGGGTCAACCACTGCATGTTTAAAAAAAAAAATCAAAGAAAAAAAGAAAGAAATTAATTCTATATTCGCTATTTAATGAAATGCAGCCAAATGCTTCCCATACTGTGTGCATGATGTTCTCCACTAATAGATACATATAGCCGAGGAATTACAGACAATCAGTGTTAAAATGAGATGGCATCTAGGAGCAAAAGACATTCCATCGGCAGCTTCACCTTTGATTCTTAACAGAGCCAGAGGCAACTGAAAAGAAGCCAATGCAACTGCTACTAAAACATGCCAATGAGCCAGATGCCACAACTAAAAACACCAACCTGTCTAGCTTTGCACCCAGCATTTGTAATCACCATCCAAACAGGATGAGGAGGAATTGGAAAGGAACAATGTGCTCCAGCCACAGCATCTCACTGCAGGCCAGACTGATGTCCTAATTTAACTATCCAGCAAAATGATTAGCGTTTACTACCCAGAGGCGATACAGATCTATTTTGTATAGGGTCAGTGAAAACCAACATCTCAGCCTGTCAGCAGAGTCAGGGTAGGAAATTTACTCTTCCCTTGTCTTAATAAAACGGTAATAATCAGAATACTCAAAATGCACAGTGCTTGATCACCTGTCGATTTCAAAGCAAGTGAGGAAGGAGGAGGAGGTATCATTCTCTTCCTCCCTCCCCGCATTTTGCAGTTGGAGAAACTGAGTGTGTGTATACACTGGAGATGTAAATTCCAGCATGAGCAGATATCAAGCTAGTGTGCTAAAAACAGGAACGTAGCAGTTGCAGTGAGAGCACCAGGAGGGGCTAGCCGCCCTGAGCACACACCTATGGTCTCAGATGGGATCAGACTCGGGGTGGCTATCCCCCTCACGCTACCACCGCTACACTCTGTTCTTAGCACATAGCTCGATCAGAGCTAGCCTGGGTATGTCTTCTTGAATCGGAATGTACTCCGCCAACTCTAGTGCAGACATTTCCTGAGACTCAGAGAAGATAAGATCCCAATTCTGCTCTCACTTAAAGGGTGAAACTCCTACTGACTTTTATGAGAGGGCAGAACTGAGGCCTAGATGACTTGTCCGTGGCGGCAGAGTGAGTCTGTGGTGGAACAGAGGCTTGAACCCAGGTCCTGACCCCAAGTCCTGTGCTCTATCACAAGCCTACTCTGGGCAGAGCATAAGCTCCCAAGTGTCTATAATTTGCTGTATTTTCCACAAGATAGCTCAACCACATGTTTATCAACATAAAAAAAGAAAGGAAAGACCTAATCTGGTGATGCTTTTGCTTCTACCTGTGCAGGTTTGGATATGAGTGTTTCATATTATATGATGGAACTGGAGGCGTCTGTGATTACAGGTACTCCCAAGCCATTAGCAGAAGTACCTACCTGGATAAAGATCCTTCTTGATCAGTTGCATCTGGAGATGGAAGATCTGCTCCTGAAGTTTGCAAATGGAGTGTTTCATTTTCTCCCGCCTCGTCACCATGTAGCAGAGATTTCTAACCTGAAGAAACACAAGAAAGAGTTTCCACTTTCTGAGTGGACTCTGAGAAAAGCCCCAGCTGCTTGGCAGTGCTACTGAAGAGTCAGCTGACTGAAGGTGGCTCTCTAGATGCTGTCCCTTCTCTGTTGCTCAGAGAAATCCCAAGTATTATTATGACTGTTTTATTGTAGTGCCTAGAAACCCTTAACCATGCCCCAGGACCCCACCATGTTAGGTGCTGTACAAAGACACTCTTCTTTTTATCCTCATTTGTCTGTTCACCTTATGCTTGGATGCATGATGCTGTGATTCGGATATGCCCAAGTGGTTTTGAGTAGGTCAGCCCTGCAGGATAGGAGCCATCAACAGGCTCCTGGTCTAGCAAAAGAGATATTCAGAGAACAGGGACAGAGGTAAAAGGCTTCAGTTCTGGCTCTGGGAGTCAAAGCCTTGCAGGAGGGAGAGGGCCAGGAGCACTGTGTAAGTGGCTGTAGCTGGAGTCATTATGTGTGCAGAGGCCAGAAGGCACAATGCATCCAGGGACACAGGGGCAGCCTGCTCACCAGTGGCAGATCTTATACCCACAGAACACATGTAGCATGTGCTCTCCCAGTATAGCCCTCCAGACACCAGCCAGCATGCAAGAGGAAAAGAGGCCATGGCTATCTCCACAACCAATCCCTATTTGTCCCCTCTGAGGTCTGGAACACTTCTGGCAGCATCATCTGCTCCCCTTGTGAACAGGCAGCCATATCACAGCAGTCCCCTGCATGTAGAATATTAGGGGGAAGGGACTTTCCTGGGCTTTCTTCCTCCCACCCATGCTCTGGGGCAGTGGATTCTCTGCTCCTATTAGGCTGTGCCTCCAGCATCCATGGAGAGGTTGCTCTGCAGGCCTTCTCTGATGAGAACCATGGACGTTCAGAGGGCATGGTCAAGATATGGACCCAGTAATGGCTCCTATGCACAGATCCCCACACTGATTGCTGCTGATGGCCAGGAAACACACACACATTGCTGATCCTTTTGTACCCAAGCTGTGGGGCAGTTATGCCACTATCCGCCATTGGATTCTTCCCTCCACTGTTGGGCAAGTGAAGACCCAAACAGAAAGATGTGCACAGTGAACAGACATGCTGGTCACTGAATGCTTGCCAGACCCTTTGCTTTAATCTATAACATATTTACAGACTCTATTTTATCCACATTTTGTACACAATTTTTCAGGCTTTGGTTTATTTGGGGTTTTCTTTGCCACCTTCTGCTGAACATAAAATAACAGGAAGTTTGATCTTTACCTTTACCATTGAAGTCAAAGTTCAGTAACTTGAATTCAGGAGAAGGCTCTTAGAGCTTCCCCGTGCTTCAGTCCAGAGTGTTCAAGAGATGTAGGAACTAGGAAGTTACAGTCGACCACCTGGACCCAAATCCTGGTACACTTACTCAAGATTAACTTTCAGTACTTGCTGTGGCATAATCTTTAAGCCATGCTGCTGATCTGAATGAAAGGATTCAGTAACTAACATCCATGGGGGTGGGAGCAGGGCGAGGCGGGGCGGGGTAACTTGCTTTACCAATTTACCCAGTTTTGGTTTTGGGAATTAGCTTTACAACCACTGTGGTCAACAGATTTGCTTAATTTAACGCAATGGCTATTGTGACAGACATAATGAAAGAGTTAATGTCTGTAAAGTGCTCTGTGATCTGTGGATAAAAAATGCAATAGAAGTGCAAAAGATTTTATTATATGTGGATATATAAGGACCACAGTAAAGGCTTGGCAGGCAAAAAGTGAGGTGTGTATCCAACTAACAGGCCAGGTTGTCAGCTAGTGCAAACCAGTGTAGCTCCACCGACTGTAGTAGGGCTATGCCTGTTTATACCAGCTGAGGATCTGGATCATACGTGCTATAAACATTGTACAAATCGAAAGATTATCTGGTATGTTTTCCCCTGGGTTCACTCCTGCAGTTCTGATTCATATGTTCTATTTATGTCCTGTTTTTGCTGGGACAGTCCCTTTTTGAAGCCCTGTCCTGGCCATCCTGACTTTTTTAGCAAAAGTGGGCATTTGTCCTGTTTGTTTTTGCCAACTTCCCTTCGATGGTGGGGAGTGGTAAGGCGAGCCCCCTGGGGGGGGGTCAGGGCTTAGGCTGGGGGCAGACAGGGCTTGAGTGAGCAGTGCTGCCAGCCCCGTGCAGGCTGGGGGGTTGCCCTGGGCGAGCGGCTCGGGCCAGCCCCATGCAGGGGAGGGGGGAGGGCTCAGGTTAGCCCCAGGGAGTGTCCCATTTTCCCTTTGGGAAATATGGGTACCCTAGTTCTATTGAAATCAAGAGGAGTTCTGCATGAGTTTGGGCTGCAGGATTGCCCAGTGAGGAAGTTACCTACCATTACAATAATAGGAGCAAAATATGCATTTATTTAAGAACTGTGCATGTAAAACTGTTTGCAAAGCTAGGATAATGAGCTACTGAAATCAGGGATGCCTCATAAAATTGACTGTTAATCTAAAACAGACTCAAGGACACAATGTATGAAATACACTGAAGTACTGAACTAATATTGGGCTAGAGCCTCAGCTGGTGTATACTGGCATAGTTCCACTGTCTTTGATAGAGTTGACACTACACCCCATATTCTTCATAACAATATTATTATGATATGCACATGGCATAATCACGATGTATTTTATGCAAGATAGGTCATGTGATAGCATTGGAAAGGTTATGATTTACTGCATATGATTATCCTATTTGTATGCATATATCAATTTTGTATCTGAGGTTAGGAATATTGTCTATGTATCTAGTACAAATGTGTTTACACCTGTGGAACGCCCACTAGGTAAAAGACTGTGAGATTAGATAGCTGGCTGGGAAGGGCCCATTCAAGTCAATGGATTATTAGGGAGAAGAACAGATCTTAGAAGAAGCTAATTTCCCACCAGGGAGCCTTCCTGAGGACACTGTAGGAAGCCTTCAGCTCACGACTGCTGTGACCTTATAGGGACATGTGACCAAGTCACCTGGTACTTGACTCCATCTTGGAATACCAGTGTTTTTCCACTGACCGGGTGTGGGAACCAAGCTTGGATACAAAGGGTTCCTGCCATATGCAAAAGCTATTTAAGGCAGGGGATTGACATCATTGTGGTTCTTCGCTGACTCCTCGCCCAAAGAAGACTCTTGGAAACAACTGAGGAACAAGGACTGAAGAGGGGGAAGTGCTGACCCAGTCTAAAAGGAAATTTTAGCCTGTGAAAGGAACACCTGGGGTTTTTACGCTGCATGCAAATGCAGCTTTCCCTTGAAGAGCCAGTAGCCTGCTTGAATCAACATTTTAGGTGAGAATTTGCTACTCACAGCCAATCTCTTTAGTATATTAAGTTCAGACTCCATTTTTGTTTATTTGCTAGGTTCTCTGCTTTGATCTGTTAGCTATCCCTTACGATCACTTAAAATCTATCTTTTGTAGTTAATACATTTCTTTCTGCTTTATCACAAACCAGTGTATGGGAGTTATAACATGGGGCAAAAAGCTGTATATTCACTCTCCACATTGAGGAAGGAGCGAATTTCTCTGTGCAGTGCAAGGTGCTATAATTTTGGGTTTTAGTCTCCAGAGGGGTGGGTGCACTTGAGTAGATAGCAGCTCATAGAATATTAGGGTTAGAAGGGACCTCAAGAGATCATGCAGTCTAACCCCCTGCTCAAAGCAGGACCAATCCCCAAATGGCCCCCCTCAAGGATTGAACTCATAGCCCTGGGTTTAGCAGGCCAATGCTCAAACCACTGAGCTATCCCTCCCTGCTTACCTGAAGCCTTCCTATGCAGAGCTGATCTCAGCATCTGTATGTAGCTGCAGCTGGGTGTGTCCCTACCTGTATGTGTGCTGAAGGGCACTAGAGGTCCTGTCACAGCAGTACAGCATAAAGGGAGCCCAGGTTGGTGGGTCAGGTGGGCTTAGTGGTACCCCAGTTCCAGGTGGCATCCTGGGGGGAACCCATCTCAAAAGTTATGCCAATATACTCTAGATCTTGCTCATTACACCCTCCTATATGTTGTTTATTCAAAGAAGTCAAATATTTGCCTTTAGTTGCCAGTGTATTTTGTCCAACATGGAGAACTTTGTTCAAAACAAGAGAAACTTTCTTTGTGCAAATGACAAAGCTTCAGAAATAAGCCTAGTCACCAAGAGGTCAAAACTGCCCCCAAACTTCTAGGACTGTCACTCTCCTGAAGTTCCAGTACTTGTAACCTCCCTTCCCTCTCTAGAGAAACGCTAAGTACCGTACACTTCAGGAATTTCAACGGGAAAGTAAAAACCTGCACAAACAAAGGCAGCCACAGACTGAGGGGAGAGGGAGGAAAAAGTAGCCCAAGTGTCAAGTTACTTCCTTACAGTCATCATGCTGGTGCATGTCCAGGACTCCAGCACTCAGGACTGACACCTGAATTCAGGCTCAGTTCCCAAGCTGAAGAACTGCAGCCCTCCTCTGTTTGCTCTTCCAATCAGTGCAGAGTAAAAAATAACTGTTCTCCTCCCACAAGACTTTGTTTATGGTTCAAGCCTTTTGTCACGCACTGTCAGTGACACTGAGTAAGGTAAACAGAGATGCAGCTCTGATTCCGTCCTGAGCCCACCTGATTTCCTGGTTCTTCCAGTAGCTGATGAGCCAAGCTCTGCTCTCATTAATATTCTGTCTCAGCCCACTCAAGACCTATCCATTTACAATGGCTCAGCTCAATGGATGTACATGTAGGGAAGTTGAATTTGCTCTGACATCTTTACCGGTGCCAGGTTCAATCCTGCCCTCTACTGCTGCGTACAATGAGAGATGCAGAAAGCTTGCCCCACCTAAAACACAGCCCCACAGCTCAGGTCCCCACAAGGGCTGGGTCTGTGAGTCAGGTGGCATGCTCACCCCTATACAAGTTGCCATCAGCTGCAAACTGCTAATTAGCAAACAACGGGTGCACATGTTATTCCTGCTCAGCAAAGGACACCTCTCAGCCAGCCCTGACCAGCAGCATCCCTGGAGCAAAAAATGCAGCAGGCATCCTCTGTTTTTCATTGCTTCACTGGTGAGGGCAGGATTTGGTCCCTAATGTGTAAGCTGCTCATCTGAACTTCTGTGCTGCTGGTTAAATGTCAGATGCACATGCAGAGGTTACTGATCAAAATTCCCTCAGCAGCCTGGAAAGATGGTGCTGTTGCCAAGTGATACCAGCTAACATTTGTCTTATGCTGAATGTAAGCACTGCAGTTTTTGTCAGCCCGAAGTATCTGTGGTTGGAGTGACAGTCTGATGCTGTCTCCATGGCTGTGTCTTGTGGAGGGGAGGGTCACTATTCTTTAGAGGAAATGTATTGTCTCTGCTGTAAAACAGAAAATGCTAATGGAATCTAATCTCACTTGACAGTGAGTGTTTACTCAGCCTCCTGACTTTCCACAAGCCACAGCCAGACGGGGCCTCAGGAGGAAGGCAATAACCTAGGAGGCAAAGGTTAGTTCCTAGGAACTGACATGGAAGTGAATTGGCCATAAGGAACTTTTCTTTCTTTCTGCTCTAGCCACATCACTTAGCAAACCTTGAGTATGATTCACAGATTACCTAGACTGAAAGTGTTCAGGAGCCTTTGTGTCTCTAATAGTGACACATCAAACCTGACCTTTCCCCTCCCCCCACCTTCTCTAATTGGCTACCAACAGCACAGTGTGTCACAGGCTGCTTCTGAAAGCTTCCTTGCCCATGGTAACGGGGAGACATCATGTATTTACATTTGCCCCATGCTCTCCATTTGCTCGCTCTTTACCAATGAATTAATGTCCATGAATTTTCAGAGTGACAGTGAGCTTCCAGGATCTGAATTGTAAATAACAGCCTAGACAAACAAAACAACCACTTGAAAGTGAGGTAATTAAAGGCGTAGAGCCCCTGTGCTCAAACAATTATTATGCTTTTCAAAGGCTCTGAATGGAGGAGGACAATCACGGCCATTTGCTAATGGCATGATGTTTTTTTCAATATTAAAAATAAATTGTTAAATAGGGATAGAGGGAGATAACAGAACCACAGAAATGGAGAAGACCTATTAAATGATCTAGTCCAGCCCCTTGCAAGTGCATGATTGCTACCCACAGTTCATTTTCTAACCGTTTGTCCCAGTCAGCGAGGCATCCATTATTTCTCTTGGGAAAACTATTCCTCAGCGTAATTGATCTCACTGCCAGGAAATTTTCCCAATATTCAGCCTATTTCCTTTCTAAATTTGATTCTGTTATTTCTAGTTATATCCCTTTGCAGTCCCCAAAATAATTATTCCCTCCCTTGGCATGTTTGTGTCCTTCCCAGATTGTAGGTGGTCCTCCAGTACTCTTTTTTTCACTGCTTAGCCATGCTATACATATTAAGCTCTTTAATCAGCTGTTCCATCAATTCTGTGGCTCTTATCTGAACTTCCTCCAATATGACTGCATCTTTCTGGTATTGAGATGAGATGGGCTTTACTGCCAGTCCCTTGCTTTGTAAGCTACAAAGTTATAAAACATCTTGGGGCATTGGTGTTACCTCAGGACAACTGGAAAGCACCTACTTTGTAGAAGGGAAAGCTGGTCTTTTTTTTTTTTTTAAATAATATAAAGAAGTGATTTATATATTGTATATTTAAATATGTGCCCTTCTTTTTGTTCTGGATTGAAGCAAACATCAAACTGAAATTTCTTTATGAGGAAAACAACTGCCTTTGGCAACCTGTGTATCAAAATGTTTGGCAGTGTCTTTCCTCTATGATTCTTAAGTTTTGAAAGAAAACATTATTTGCCTTTGCTTAGAGATTGCTATTTATACTACTAAACAACACCCTTCTTGCCTCCCCTGGCCAATCTCTGATGCCGACCTGATCCCCTTGGAAGTGTAGAGCTTTTGGTTGAAGCTGATTCAATACTTGGAGGAGGTTAAAAACAAAGTCCTGTTAGAATTCCGGGAACAGAGAAGTGGACATTTCAGTAGAGGAAATTTGCTGAAAAGGAAATTGAAAAGTGCTAGAATCATAGCTGTTAAGTGATGGCAAATATCTATTAGGTCATGTAGTCTACATCCCAAGGTTCTCTAGCCCACTCTCCCTTTTCTTGTCTATCTCTCTATTCTTCTGTATGGATCTCCACTACAAAAAGGACATGGTCTAACAACCTCATCCATAAGAACATCTCTACCTGATGTCATCAGAGAACAAGCATGCCTGTGCACACCTTTGCTCACCATGGCATCAGTCTCATGGCACATGCAGAGTCTGTAGCACATAGCCCAAGTCTCAAACCACTTTGCAAAGCTAACTTGGACCTCTAGTAGCTTTTTAAATCTTAATTCTCTGAAGCAGCAGTAGGTGTTAGGCACCAGTGAAGACTGAACTTGACTGGGTGATATCAGTTTGGGGCAGATCAGTGCACTAGTTTGAGCCACGGGTGTGTGCAAAAAACATTACAAGTAGAAAATGTTATTCTCAGGTCCTTTTTTTAGGACCTCTGTCTCTCAGAAACCCCATAGCCAAATGACTTCAAATTTGCACCACTAAACCTACCTCAGATCCTGAAGAGGCACAACAGTTTTCAAGACAATCTCCATATTTATGTGGAGTTCAGAGCATGCAGACAAACAAGCTGTTAAACAGAAATCTCATCTCCAACTCAACTCCATTAGTGCTACTGCCCTGCTATGATATTAAGGAATCTGACTGGCATCTAAAGTTGCCCTGCCTCATGCTAGTGTGGGCCTTAGCAGCAGGATTTTGTACCAGCCACATCCTGTTCATGGTGTGTACGGGGAGCCCAGCAGAAAGTGTGTTACACTGATCTAAACATCGTGGCAGTCCAGGCATGAACAACAAAGGGAGGAACGAAGAGTGCAGGTGAAGATGTACTTTGACAATACTCGTAAGGAGACAGAAGAATTGATATTTCCGTAGAAAAGACACATGATTCAAACGACAGCTCAGCATCCAGCAGAGCTTCCAACTGGAGAAGGGTCTGTAAGTGAGTCACATAAAGGCAGAGAGAAAGACCAGGGTGATCAAAGCTGGCGTCTCAATTCCACAAGCAAGTGGCTCAGTTTAGGCTGCGTTAAACTGTAATATGTTTCTGGATGATCGGGCTTTCACATCAGTTAGGCAAAGATTTATCTGTAGGCCCAATGTTCCTGGAAAGCAATAGCATCCAGAGAGTATTTCCTGAGATGTTTTGAATGTGCCTGATTTAAAATCCCATTCTTAGTAATGGAGCTACACCTGATGCACCAAGCCAGAATGGACGTGATGGGAGCGGGGTTAGCTCAAGGCTAACACATTCCCTGTCCTAAAAATAATAATAAATAATCATCTTCTCTTCTATTGAGCCTTCCTTCTGAGGAGCTCAAAGTACTAAACAAACACTAACTAAGTCTCACAACAGTTTTGTGAGGTAGATAAAGGGATGTACAAGGAAGACATCACTCCCAACCATGCCCCACTCCGAGAAGCATCACCTACCAAATAAGCACCACCACCTTCTGCTGCACACTGGAATTTCCTTGGAGGTCTTCCATCCAAGGACTGACCAGCTCCATCCCTATTTAGCTTGAGAGAGATGGCAATATCAAAGCACAAGCTAAAATATGCTTTTTCCTGCTTCCCTCCTATCCCACCTGCTCCCCTTAAGTGCTCAGGACATACTGTGCCACTCTGCCAACCTGCTCCTTTCTCTCTCTCACTCCTGAAAGACCAGGCCAAACTTCAGCCAAGGGCTGGCCCGCAAGTGTTCTGTGCTCTCTGTTTAATCCGCAGCTGAAATCAGCTGTTTCCTCTGCTGAGTGATTCAGGCGGAGTGGATAGCACTGACTGAAGGAGAACAGGGGGTAGCACTTTGTAGGTGGGCAGTCCTTCTACACACCAGCAAGGAGAAGTGTGGAATATGGAAAGGAGGGAAAGTACGTAGCAAAAGAAACAAAGTCCTAGTTTCCCTCTAGCTCTGTCCAGCTTCCCTTCAGTACCATATAAGCCTCCCATAACCCATGCCTTAAATTTGGCACAGCTGTGTAAGCTGCATTGCATCTAAGATGTCCTCCATGAAGGCCTATATTCTGTATTTTCAGGGCACGGACCTCATGCTCTAATAGGCCTTTCCCATAAATCTATGACTCTATTTCCTGTGCACTATTCCTTCCTGCTACAGTGGTTTTCAATAGCCATTCAGTGCTTTGGCATTCCTCTCTCTCCCCACTGCCAATTTTGTGACATTTCACTACACATTTTGTACTGCTTCTTCCCGGCACCTTGCCCCCTTGCTCATACTGTCTCTGATGACCCTACTACTTCTGTCAGCTCCGTGCCTGTATGCAGTCATTAAAATAAAATTTACAAGAATGTAAGAGTGCTAACAGCCTGGTGCTTCAGAAAGCAGGTCTCTTATAAATTTCCCTTAGCTGCCTGCATGCACAAGCCAAGCCAGCAGCAGACGCACCAGGGGAGAGCAGGCAGCGTTAAGTGCGAGAGACCAGTCACAAACGTTTGTTATTATAACTTAGCTGACATTGACTCTTACTTAAAAAGCCAACAGGCAGAAGTCCTCAGGGTTTTCCTTCCCCTCCACAAACTCATGTCAGATACAGAACACACAGGTCAAACAATGGGCCCACCAGCCTGTGAAGGGGAGCTGGAATGGTCTGACATGCAGTGGACCTGCCTCAGCGGAGTTTAGTGTGATACACTCCAGGTGGCATGTGTCATAAGGCTCTGTCCATTCAGAGATCTCCCAGAGGAGGTGGCCCATTTCCCCCTATGGAGAATGCTGGACCAAGCCATGAAACACTCAGTCCCACCAGCCCTGCAGTTTACTTCTACCATTTTATCTGTTCATATTGTTTTGTTTTTAGACAATACATAAATTCCATTTCTGTTTTTAATGTGAATGTCATGCTGGTGAAAGGTGCCGAATTGCCAACCCTGGACAACCTCTATTTTGGGTCCAATCCTGCGCCCTTGGAGACCAAAGAGCAGGATTGGGACTTTCATCTCTAAAACAGGTAGCTGCAGTGTTGGTTTTCGGCTGCACGGCACGGCCAGCATGCCTCTCCTCTGTTCTGGGGGGACCTCATCTGGAGGAGCGAGGAGAGTCGGGACTCCAGGCACAGACAGTCTTTGACCTCTCTGCTGAGACTGCCAAGAACTGTCTCAATTGCGCAGGTGGTTTTGTGATGAATGCACATGTCCACTAGGAAATGGACTGGACCGAGAAGCCTATACAACTTCTGTTCATATTTTAAAAGGAACACCTAAACTTAAACATAGGGAACATAAGAAGTGGGATGACTGGAGCGTTGCTAATAAGCTGCATTATGCAGAATTCGAGTCACTGATAACAACCAGGCAGATCAGAGCAGAAGTGTAAGTGAGGTCTAACAAGGTCAACAGACATGAAGACAGCTTCTTCCAGCAGACATTGGCCCATATTAAAGAAGCCCTGGTAGAACAACAGAAAGGTCCTTAAACCAGAAGTTGTACTTACCCTCTCTAAGTCTTGCCTGAGATGTGTGAAGAGCTTTAAGCGTCGGTACAACACATCCTGCTCTTGCTGAGCCAAGTTGTCCACTTCATCTGTTTTTGGTGTCAGCAGTGGCTTGTTGCAATTCGCTTTCCTCTTCAGCTTCCAGTACTGATAAACAAAATCCACCAGTGACTCAGTTAGGTCCAGGTTCTCGGCTACCTCGGAGGGCTTTACAAGTTCATAAAAGTCCTCTTCCAACTGCTGGAGCTTCTGTTTTCGCAGCGTGACCTTTTCCAAGTCCAGCTGGGCTTGGTCTGCCTCTGCTCGTGCCTCGTCCGGAGGTTTGGTGGCCCCACTGCTGTGCTCAAGGCAGAAGGATTTGAATTTCACTTCATCGTTCTCCGCTAAAATAGTCCGCATGTCCAGATTGTGGTCAAAAGCGCAAGTGACGTGGAATGCAGTGATACAGGCGGGCATGGAACACTGGAGGAAAGACAAAGCAGAGAACCCAGGTTATTTCACTCACCGCCCATCATGGCACACTGAGGAAACGTGCTTACCCCTGTTAAATCACTGTACACAAGACTACAGCGGCACTTGGTCATTACAACAGGACGACGAGATGTGTGAGCCTGGCCCGACTATAAAAGGGATCATCCTACTGTATGTAATGCAATAAGTGACTCTGCACATTACTCCAGGGCACCCAGCTGCTTGACAGAGAAAAGCAATAAGAACTTGACACTGTACAAAGAGCAGACACCCATACTGAGAAATGAGTATATTTCCCAAATCTCATGTGTGTACGGCTGGTCGCCATAATTTCAAGCACAAGAATCTACATTAAACTGCTACCTCTACTTGGTTCCTTTCAGTCTCATCCCTACGACCCTTCTGATGCCCCCCACATAAACCAGGTCTCTCTGTTCGTTATTATAAAAATAAGCTTCTGATTGTTCATCCAATAAAATAGGCAATACTGTTCTTGTCAACACTATGGTCCAATACTATAGACAAATGACTGTAGCTGGGTAAATGAGCCTCTCCCGACAGAGAATTAATTTATTTCTTATTGTAATTTCTCTCTCTAAATTACCTTAGTTTCTTTTTCTTTAACTCTAAAAATGGTCTTGCTAATTTTATCTGAAGTCTAGAGAGGGGAGTCAGTCCATGAGTAAAACAGGAATCTAGGGAGCTTCTAACACTCCTGGAGCACAGTGCCTTCATTAATAAGTAAGCAGCTCCTATTGAAATTCCACTCCCTCTAGTTAGCTTTAGAAAAAAAGAAGAGGAAAAAAAGAAGAAAAGAAAACGGAACCCGAGCTTATTCAGAACAGTTAATGTGAAAATGAACATTAAAAAAATCGATACAGGGATTAACTTGCTGTCCAAAGTTATTTTAAATTAAATAAATAAATTTTAAACAATTTTGCTAAATTCCCTCATAGTTAAATTATTCTGTCTGGATTCTACAGGCAGCAAAACCTAAATTATGAGTTTCCATTGAAGCCAACCCATTTCCCAGCTAACATGTGGGCTGTACACATTTCAGCACATTCTCCTCCCCAGCCCTCCTCTAGTCATTAACTATTTTTAATGGCTCAGAGTGTCAGGTAATTATTCAAACCATAATCCATAAGAAATCAGTCTATTTCAGCTGCTAATGAACAGTTAAACGGCAATAACGAGCCATTCTGAGGGGCTTATTACTGTAGACACCACATTTAGCAGTTTATATAACATTATTTGGGGGGCGGGGGCGGAGTGAGCAGTTCCAGCACGAATGACCACATTAAAATGTCTGATATTTCCTGAAGGCTGATGACAGAAATACAGGATGTTGCACATTTTTGGTGAGGTTTTGGGTAAGTTTTAATTTTCAAAAATACAAATTCCAGTTGCATTTAAACTGCAAAAACGGTACTGTATTTTCTCTTTGTCCCATCGGTCTTGGCTTCCTGCCCTGTTATTAAGTTACAGAGCACAGGAGCTTTCAACATTGCTGTTTTTAGATATTTCCCCTTGACTTTGTTTATAAATTTGCTGGTGCTTATGAAAGCAAGAGACTAACTAGACCCAGGCATAGAGCAGGCAAGTGGTGTCCAAGTTAACCTCTCACACAGCTCTCCCAAAGCCCATTAAAATCAATGGAAGATTTGCAGTGACTTCAGTCAGCTTTGGATCACCTCCATCCTGACCTTCTGCACGTCTGCTATTAATCCTATGCAGACATCTCTGATGAAGAGGGGCTGCCAGTTGTGCCACAGTACCTGTGGTCACATTCAGGGTGGAAAGAGACCACGGAACTTATCTAGCTCTGAGTTTGGACATCATGGGATATGGACAAATGCCCACTAGGGATTAGATTGAGATTACTGGGCCCATTTGAACCACAATCCAAACCATGTTTGAATCTATGTCTCCCCCTCTTAACAGATTTAAATATGTGGATACCTGATTTCTAATTGTGTTAATGTGTTTCAAAATAAGCAAATTCCACTAAAAAGTGAGTATTTACCCACAGTTACCACACAGCACTGCTAACTAAGACACCAGGGTATTTCCCTATACCTACACTGAGAAACAACACCATTACACCAGATAACACTGTGTGGTTGCCATTGGTAAATGGTAATGTTTTGATGGGCTACCACTGTTGCTACTGCAGAGCGAGTGGGAGTCTTTTTGCCTAATACACTGACAGAAGTGCCAGCAAAGTTCTGGATAGAGAATCTTTATTTCTGCCAATGCTATGAGGGGCAGAGATACCAGCTTGATCACCAGACCCCAGATTTTTTTAGTAGAGCCAGCATATCTTCCTTCGGTTCTTACACTGCGTACACTTGCTGTGAAAGTCCCTAGGACGGAATATATTCAGCAAAGTGATACAATGTCATTCGATGGAGGCACCTTCCTGACTCTAATGTAACTTTAAGGTTGGACACCTTTGCCAGCTGTAAGTTACCTTGATTGAGTTTTCTTGTCTGTTTGCCAGAATAGTTATTTTATGACATTGAGCTATCTAGCCACTAATGTAGTCAATTGTATCTATATTGGAGCAACATCTGGGGGCACTTTAAACCAAATCATTGGGAAGATCCTTTGTGCTGTTATGTGCATCAACGGCTACAGCACCGTAACAAAAGTGGGCCACCCAGAACTGGCTCTAGCGAACCATTCAAACTAAAAAAAAAATGGATGCATCAGCGTTGCCTTCCTCCCTGACTGTTTACATCACAAACAGTATTAATATCATTACTCAAGTGTCTGTGGCTTTTGCCAAAACAACAGCCTACAGAGCGCCCTTTACACGGGAAAGATTATCTGCACTACCTTAGAAATAAAACAAATTGAATGACACTCGTCCTGGATTTCTCCTTTGACAGATGGCAAGCAGCATTTGTCAGAGACTGTGCCCCAAATGCAAACAGAAAATAATTAGCAAGCTCGGCTGACAGGGCAACAATGAAAGGTACCTGTTCCACAGCAGCTACCAAAGGACCTTGCATAAACTGACAATAAAAAACCATATTGATCCATCAAATCATTCACAAGCACAGAATGCCAGTGGAATGAGGCAGCAGTCTGACAAGCTGAATGAACTCAGGCACTGGAGGCTAGGGTAGCACACTGGATCTCACAATACTTATGACAGTAACAGAACATAGTGAAAATAATGTTACTGTATAGCACAGGGGTGACCAAACTGCAGTTAGAGTGCGGCTCATGGAGCGCCCCCCGCCACTCTCCACCTATCAGACTGGAAGGACAGGGGACTCGGGGTTTCTGCCCTGCAGCGGGATGGCGAGGCTGGGGAATTCTGCCCAGCAGGGAGGGGGCTCTAGGGGCTTCAGCCCCACTCTTGCTGAAGGCCAAGCCCAGGCCGGTGCTTCCCACAAGTCTGAAGACTCTAGCTGCACCACCCTGCCACAGGGCAGAAGCCCCAAGTCCTGGCAAGTGCCCTGGCTCTCGAGCCTCTGAAGATTATCATACGCGGCTCAGAGGGTCAGTAAGTTTGGCCACCCCTGGTATAGTACCTTTCATCCAAGTATCTCCAAGCACTTTGGAGGCAATGGGCCAAGTCCATCCCTAGATGTAAGTCCAGAGAAGCCAATGGAGTTGCACCAGAGATGATTTTGACCTATTAATATGTCTTCAGACAACTCTTGTGGAATAGAGAGATAGGAAATATTTCATTTCCCAATGAACTCCAGCCACCTCTAGCCGTGGAATGCTACAGATGTTTAACAGCTCACAGCAATGCTACACAACAGAGTTAGGGCAGAAGGTGATGAATATGTAGTATCCAGCAGAACTTGAGGGGGGCATTTAGGGAGAGAGAATGTAATTACCAAAGTTGAAATACGGTCAGGGCAACAGTTTTGACATGGCTGTGTTCTTACAAAACACTCCACGGGATCTTCAGTGACCACAAGTGGTCTGGACCTCAGCTTTAGGTCTCATCTGGAAGAGGGCTTCTCCAGCATCACAACTGCCCTAGCACAATGCTGGGGCACTGGTTCAGTACTGAAGCAGAGGGAAGAACATCACAGCTAGGATCTTGGACAGTACACATCGGACTCATTTCCATTTCCCCCAAAAAATGTTTTTTAAGTTTTCGGCACTGAATGGTTCCCTGTTTGACCAGAACAGGACTAACTGATGTATCTACTGCAGACTTTGGGAAATACATTTCCACAAATAGCTGTGGTTCTTCAGTAAATGGATGTTAATCTTTAGTGATCAAATGGTCTTTATTTCTCCCTAGCATTCTGGGTTTGGCTTGGTGCAAAATCTGCAAAGACACTGGCCTCTTATCCATGCAGCAGGTCTGTCTCTTGGAACCTGATCTTTGTCCACGGCCAGCAACTACCACTTACTAATGAAATCAGTGAGGTTTTTATTCTATACCAAACCAAAACCAAACCGAAAAGAGTTAAGGAACTATCTAAATGGCAGATGACACCACAGCCGCTTTCCTGTAACCTTCAAAATCACTTTCCCAAAGAAGGAAGGTTAAAGGACAGTAGTATCAAGAGATGATGTCTCAGAAGGCTGAACTGCTGCCAATCTATGGAGAACTGGCAACAGGCCCTCTCACAGAGGAGCACTGACAATCCCTGCCAATGCTTCACCAGTCCGTTTTGACCTGCCGTGGGGGCTTGAGTCCGTCTTGCAAGTTGGAGTGCACAGCGTTCTCAGGAACTGCAGTACCTTCGGGATATGTAATCAGTATGTTTCCTTATACTTTGTTCTTTGGTTCAGCAACATAAACAAGAAAATGCCAAGAGGATACAGCACTCTTTTGGCACATTCTCATGTCTAGCCACAAGAACCACTATGAAGTCATGATTTCCCCTGACCAGAAAGTTGGAAAACTGCTCAGACAGGACTGTATCCTCAGCTAGTGTGAACTGGCACTGGCTTTATGGAGCTATGTTGATTTGATTTGGCCCACAATTTTTTAAAAGTAAAAACAAGGAGAAGATAGTGATGTGCATGAAGCAATATCAGTTCCTCCCAAACCATTCCCTTTGTTAGCCAATATTAGACTGAGGATTCAACTGCCAGCTTGTTGGGGCAAATTCTCTAGAAGTATGGAGCCTGGTGGCACATGCAAATTCCACAGACAGGGGTGCACGTGGCTAGTTAGGTGATTAGCTTACAATCTGCATGAACGTTTGCTCCATTTACACATGCAACAGCAGTAACTATGTACACATCTGTGGACAAGAAGTCTCCATTTATTAAAATGGGATCCTGTTTCCACACTTCAGGAGAGAAGAGCAATGAAACTGAGAAGGCCTCCCCCGCCTCGGCTTGTTCGAGATGAAGGAGTTGTTCTCCAGGCACAGTTCATCTTCCAGTGTCTTACTCTGCCAGGTCAGTGAAACCCAGTCAAACTGGCCACTAAGAAAAGCTAACTCCGGAAGCCTCTGAAATGAGCTTCTTCTAATGCTGCAGCTGTAACTGACTTGCGCACACCGTAACTATCTCATTCCCATCCTCAGGAGCTAGTGCTACGATCCAGATCTTCATTTCAATCAATGGGAGCTAGGCACCTTAGAAGACCTGGGCCTAAGTACTCTAACAAAAAGATTTTCTCTCTTTAAAGCTGTCACAAAATAATAGTGGTGACAAAGATGGTTAGATTTCACCTGTATAAACAGGCACTGATCAAAAATACGTTACATAAACATAAGGGCTTTGCAAACACAGGTCTTTGTTCCTCTGATGAGAGCAGAGGATACAACGCTTATTTACCTCTATGTGTGAATCTGCTGCTTATTCATCCCTTAAACCCTTCAGTAAAGGCACCGTCTGCACATTTCTTTTCCTTTCAGCAGAGCTGTTCTGCAAGAGCTATGGTGGCACTGACAAACACTCCAGTGGAAATCTTATGGAGACTTAGAAACTGTGAGTTGTCAGCACACGACACAATAAAACTCTGTGTTCCATTTCAGGTGACCTTTAATTCAAATCCGTTCAATCCAAAGGTTCTCACAGCTAACGTGTGATGCCTGTGCTAAGAGGATGAAGTCTCAGAGAATCTGAATTCTTTTTGATGCTGCCAAGTCTATTTGACTCCTTTCGCTGCCCTTCCGTTCTTTGAAAGCAGTTGCCATTATGACACAATATCTCCATCTGGCAGGGTGAATAAGCAGATCCACCCAGAGCCATCACAAAAGAAGTGAGTCAATGCTGGAGATTTAAAGAAATATGGTGAGATCTCATTTCAAGCTAAAAGGATTGCTTTTAAATAGCTCCCTTTAAAGTATTAAAACCATTGCAGTTGCATAAACACCACGGAGGCTTGCAGCTCTTTCTGTTCATAAGACATATCATTGTTCCTCAGCCGGCTAGTTACTCTGTCACTTATATATCGTTGCTATGTCTGATGTTTAAGGTCCAAATCCCACCTCAGCACTGGAGGAAGCAATAGCTAATGATGCTGTGCAGCAGCAAATCCACCAGCCCTCCTGCTCTTTCCCTGGATTCCCCTCCCCCCACCAAACCAAGGGGAAGCGGAGGGAGCCATGTGGGACTGGGCTCTGAGGACTGCAGTGGTGCCGTCCCCTTGGCAAGGTTCCACAAACCCTGGTCCCCCACCATGCACAGAAGAACCACATCTGTTCTGCTGCAGTCACAGCCCTCTGCGCCTGCTGACAAAGGATTCACCACGACAGTCAGAGCAGGATCTCCTGGGGTCAGTGCCTGACCTAGCAGAACTTGCTGTAACAGCGGTGTTTTTCCACAGGACAAAATGAAAGCATATAGTCCTTCCATATAGCACTGTTGTGGGAAGGGTAGGGAATAGGATATTTGTTGTGATCCACTGTGTTATAGAATAGGTACAAACGGGTGTATAAATTCTAAGTATTCTATTTCGTGAGTTGGTAGGGCTCAAATCAAGTGCACTGGAAAGCTAAGCTTTCTGGCTTTCCAAAGGTAGAAATGTTTCATTCCTAGCCCCACTGGCATGTGAAATATTAATACAACTGGCTTCTGACTTTAGAGCAATGTCATTGTCAGTCCTTGTAACTACAGAGTCACTATAGCATCGGCATCATGGTGAACGAACAAGGTTTATTTAGATTTGCAGCATTTCACGTACTAAAACATTACAAACAACAATAACTGATGGCAACTGATTGGCTCTTGTGCTCCCAGCTGTTACTTACCCGTCAGTGACTAGGAAAACTTGTTCTCAAACTAACAGACAAATCCAGCCCTCCAGTGCATGCACAAGGCTCTAAGGGCTCTCAAGAGCAAAACCTGGCCCTGGGCTTCATTAAGCAGCGTTACGTACCTGAATACATGTTCCAGTGCACTCCTTGCAGAGACTGCAGGACAAAGCCCATCTGCTTGCTGGGATATGCGAGATCTTTGTAATGGGTTCCATTTTTTCCGGGCATCCGATGCTAACCTAGCCATGACACAGAGTACATGTGTTTGTACCAGTTACCATCATGGATCTTCCCTGGGATAATGCAGAGCTTGATTCCCTGAGGTGGCTAGAATGGGAGGATTTTCTAAAAGCCGTCTCTACCATCACCCATCATGTGAAAAAACTCAGCTATGAAGATGAATGAAATGGCAGGAACACGGAGGGTAAGGCCAAATACCACCTCTGAGCCGACTCCTCTCTGGTGTGTCGTTATCGATGGTGAACTGGTGTGATCGAACCCAGCTAGAGGCTGTGCATGTCTGCTCTCCCTGGAAGAGCGCAACAGGGCTGAACTGTCCCCTAACAATCCAGCCTGCGCGAAGGGCAGTATGTACCTGAGCTGCCACAGGAGGGTCACAATCTGTTGCTGCTCCCTTTCTCCAGGGGGGAAGTAACTGAGGCAGCCTTTGTGCTGGGGCAGCTAACTTCCCCCTGCACTGGCTCCTGGGCCTCAGCTGGTGTGCTAGGGGCATGTGGATCTGAAGTGCCATCTATTCCCCGCCCCTGACCACCCACTCCCCACACACCTGTGCAGTAGGTGGCATGGCAGCTGGGCAGTGGCTGCTCCTCTTCCCACATAGACTCTGACATGTGGGTGAGCCAAGCAGATGAATAAGGGAGCTCTTTATGCACCCTCGTGCCCTGGATGGCCATGGAACAGGGCTTACACTTGAGACCAAAGTGATTTAGCCTGAACTCTTGTTTAAAGAATTCCACATACCCATTGCCGTATTGTTCCTTATGTATCCACTTACATTGTACTCTTACTCCACATTACTCTTTATTTCTCTGCTAAATGCGGATGCTGGTACATGTGTGCCTCCATGCTGTTCTATTGGCACACCATGCCGACAGACCAGGATATACCACTAAGCCATTGCTCGAAAACACACCCTCCAAATCACTTCCCTTGCAGGAACACGTGCTGCATGCAGTCAGAGTGCAGAGTGCCATGCATGCATGCATTGTACATGCACCTGTCATCTATCAGTTCACTGTAATAAAAAAACCCTACATAGTCCTCCTAGTAAAGGATTGCTCAGTAATGAGGAGAGATTAACACTGAAGTTGTGATATAAACAAGAATGACATTCCCCAGGGGATACAGAGCAGAAAGGGTAGGTACAGACAGCAGGATGGTAGGTACCAGCTGTTGGTTCACTCCCATGCCTTGGCATCTTGCACTTATATTGCCCAGACTTCACGAGCACAGCTTGGAACTGCTACACAGAACATGAGTGAAAGTTCTGGGATCAGTGCTGGAGATCACCAGGGCTCTGATTTCCAAAGGTTTATGTATAAGGAGGTTTAGGTAGTTTCAAAGGAATTTGGGTGTCTAACTCTACTGGCTCCTTTGAAAATGCCAGCCCAAGTTACCTGCCCCTTACCACTGAACACTTGAATCGAGTGATTATAGTATAGGGTTGTTGACTGTACTGGGCATGCTAAGACAAACTACAATCCACATCCCACCCACATCTGGAGAATACATTGAATAAAGTCTTACTTCTGGGATCCATAAGGCACAGCTAACGTGGACCCATTTTGTCCCACTCCGGGTGGGTTTCAAAGCTCCCCCTCTCTTCGGGCAAAGTAGACACTTTGGCTGAACTCCAAGGGCACAGGTTCGACAAAGCCAGTTCCCAATGGGAACTTTTAGGATTCCATAGCAAGCCTACACAAACACAAGAAACATTGCATTAGCTATACCACACACTCCTCTGGAAGGGCACCCCACCAATATACTCATGTATTTATTCATTTACTTGCGTATTTTTATATGGTGGCTTAATGTCATGGCATCTGGATATTGTCATAACAATTAAAAGCAGACATGAATCAATCAGCGACAACTGGTTTAAATCAATCAATCAATCTATCTATCTATCTATCTATCTATCGGATTTGTATTGATGCTCTGCCCCTAGAAATATGCCATGTAGTTTAATTTAAGGCCTGAATACCCAAGCATGTTTGCATCATGCCAGGCAGCAGCAGTGTAGGCTTCACAGTGCTGCTCTGCTAATATGTTCTTGAGAGACTAGTTCTCTCCCAGGCCTTGATTTCTCTGCTGAGATCATCAGTGGAGGGGGCAAGTGAAGACAGCAGACTCTGAAATGTGGACATCTGTCCATCAGGCACTAGACTGAGACCATAGGCTCATGTCACACAGGCTACCGAACACATACCAGAATAGCAATAGCTTTCAGTCCTTCCAAATCTGGGTCCTATTCAGATCAGTGACCTAGAGGTGGAAGGTGCTCTATCTCATTAGCAGTCCCCTGAATAAGACATTTTAAAGTTTAAAGGTAATATAAAACCAACTATGCTAGGACTGGCAGCATTCACTTCACTGATCTCCCACACGACAGTAGGTGATGCTGTGCTAAGACAACCTGACCCCCTCCCCCGATAAGCTAGAACATGGCTTTTGCGGGTCCTCCGCTGGAACCTCTGCCATTCAGTGAGTTGCATATACTTAACAGAAAGATACAGCCAAGCTTTAATCCGAGCAGCATCAGAATTCACAAGGTGTCCTGGATATTGTGCTTTCCCTTCTGGTGGGTTGAGAGGTGTAGTTGGCTTGTAGGTTAGTATGTCAATCATTCCAATTACTTCAGTGCCTTTTAAGAAAATCCAATACCCTCTTTCTCACTTCCATGCTCATTCATCCTGGAAGCACAGTGTTTGAAGAGCATGGATTTCATTGGCCAGAGGTAAAGTTAGAAGAATAAACTCTTAAAGAGAGAGGAATTCCCACTCAACTGCCTTTAATGTTCATCCTCCTGACATTGCCATTTCTGCAAATGGCACAGAAGCAACATCACAGCACAGTGTGTTCTTACATGGAATAGCCATTTATGAGCTGCACACTGGCTCTTGTTGGAGGTATGAAAAGGAGCTAACTGCAAAATCTTCAAATGAAAATATATTTCCCTTGAAAAGTGGACATCAGCACTTCTTCGAGATCTCCACCTGAGACCAGCATGAGTGGGAAATGTACAAAAGTGCTCTGAGGTGCACAGACCAAGATCAGCTCATTCCATCTTCCCATCTTATCAAAGTCTCTGTCTCTCATTTTTAGAGGGTTCATAAAATCTGATGGCGCACAGAAAATGGTGACGACCCACTTTGCAGGCGGGATCAGCACTGGGTAGGTAAGATACACAGGGGCGAGACAGGTTATCTGCTCAGCCTGTCTGCCTGATGTGACGGGCCATGCAGCAGGAACCAGATGCTGCTCTTTCCAGAGGAAACAGAGCCTACCCGACATGACAACTCCTTCATTACTGGGGGGTGTAACCATGTTCTCTTGTGGGAGTGGGGAAATCATGGCCCGTTAGCACTGTGTGAGAATTCAAATAGAGGTTAGAAATGTGTGATGGGGGATGCCGTGGGACAGGGCATTAGGTAAGACCTGATTCAAAGGCCACTGAAGTCTATGGAAAGGCCTGTGTTGCATGGGGAAGTCGCGCTGCCTCTATGCCTGTGTTAAATGGGGAAGATATGCTGCCTCCACGCCTGTGTTATATGGGGAAGGTGCACAGCCTCCACGCCTGTGTTGCACAGGGAAGTTGTGCTGCCTCCACACCTGCGTTATACAGGGAAGGTGCACTGTCTCCCTGCCTGTGTTAAACACGGAAGGTGTGCTGTCTCCATGCCTGTGTTGCACAGGGAAGTCGTGCTACCTCCACGCCTGTGTTGGATGGGGAAGGTGTGCTGTCTCCATACCTGTGTTGCACGGGAAAGGTGTGCTGTCTCCATGCCTGTGTTGCACGGGAACGGTGTGCTGTCTCCATGCCTAGATTTTCCACATAGGTTTGTAATGAAAATTCTGAATCATCTTGATATTCTGCAGAATCTGATTCACTGATGAAAACTATCCAAAACATCCTCCTACATCGACAACAAGTATCTTGAAAGCTCCCCCACTTCCCGGAAGCTCTGATACAAATACTGCCAGCAAAGTTCAGCACCAGACCCATTTAAAGAAAGACACCTTCAAATACTGTATATAATCGAATCTAAAGAAGTATCCTTTGTTTACACCGGATGCCTCAAACTCAGCTAATCAATATCTATATCTGATGGCTGACCTGATCTTTGTGTACCTAAGTGATTTTCTTTCCCTTGAAGTGACAGTGGGTAAAATTTTCAAAAGCACCAATGTGATTTAAGAGCCTAAGTTCCATAGAAACTCAATGGGACTTAGGTTGTTAAGTCATTTAGATGCTTCTGAAAATTTTACTCAATTTGGCTTTTTTTTTAATAGGAAAATTGGCTTCTCTAGAGCATGTGAGCATACACACACTCACTCACACACACACCCTCCTGCACAAAATGGCATGCACACAGACATACAAATGAGTGCACAAGATACTATCATATTTCTTCCTTCCTTGCAGCAAGTACTTGGAGCGTTAACACTCAATTCTACAAAACAAATATTCAGGCAAAAAAAATAAAAAATCCAATCCAATCCAATCCAATCCTGCATTCCAACAACAGGCTGGGCTATAAACCCTGCCATGTGAGAGAATGTTACTGAATCTGGGTGGCTGCTTATACACAAAGTGCAATGCTATAAGATCAGCGCCCTAGAAGAGAGATGTGAGGAGAAACCAAGTGGTCATTCCTTCTGGCCAATGCAGGGGGGTTGCTTGCAATGCACAGACTAATGCTCTGTCCAGTTCTGCAATAAGCATACCTCATGTGATGCATAAAAGAGATCCTCGGTAGCAACATCTATATTCTGGGCACTCATGGTCATTAAAGCTCCCATGGGAGCAGTTTAATGGGGAGAGAGAAAGAGCTGGCACATTAAATGGAAAGGTTGGGGTAAAAAAATAGCAAAGATTAGGAGGTAGCAGACAAAACAAGAAGACGAGACTGCAGAATAAAGTTAGGGAAAGGCACAGCCTATGATAAATAGCAGTGGGTACAGACAAACACAGGGCAGGGAAAGGTAAGAAGACAGACAAATATTAGATGAGCAGAGAGTCTACGAACCCCTCCTTTGGTCTCTGGATGTGCCAGGCACGGTGTCATGAGGCAAAGCGTGTCCCACTATGAACCTAGGGATGTGCACTGTGTACCATGCACTTGTGAGGTTTGCTGCATCACAACCAAACCATGACATCTTTACTCGTGTTTTCCGCCGTCTTTACTCAGACAAAGCCCTGCAGGATTCCAAGGGAGACTTACTAAGTCAAAGCTGAGAGCCAGCTGCTGTTTGGCCCATAGGCAATGTGTGGGGCAGTGAGTGCAAGGAACCTTTCCTCCTAATGCATGTCCCAGGTAAGGAGTAGGTAGAACTACAGTCCCTCTGCTCCCTCCCTACTCTGTGGAGAAGAGCAGAGAGAGTGCCAGAGCGCTCGTAAATGGGCAGGGAGGTGAGGAGGAGAATGCACAATGATCTGCCCCTTCCATAGCAGCCTGGTTTGCATTCCATAAGGCAGTGGTTCTCAGTCTCTCCAGACTACTGTACCCACTTCAGGAGTCTATTTCAGCCCCGGGCAGTGGGGCTTGGGCTTCAGCTTGTATCTTAGCTCCACGGGGTCCCTGGCTGCCACTCCTAATGCCAGCCCTGCACTTGCAACCTCCCTAAACCCATCCCGCAGCCCCCCTCTAATATAGTATATAGAGCAGTATAAACAAGTCACTGTCTGCGTGAAATTTTAGTTTGCACTGACTTCACTAGTGATTTCTATGTAGCCTGTTGTAAAACTAGGCAAATATCTAGATGAGCTGACATCCTCCTGAAAGACCTCTGTGTACTCCAAGGGGTACATGTACCCCTGCTTGAGAACCACTGGCATAAGGTGAGCAATACTGGCTGTGCCCACTCCTTTGTGTTGCTTTGTGCTCTGCATTCCCATTAAGGCACAAGGCCTCTTGGGTGTATACTCTGGGCTCCTGCAGCTCTGTACTGCCCCGATGCAGTGCTGTACACCCTAACCCCGAGTAAGGACCAAAGAATTCCGCCCCGTGCACAATCCTTTCAGAGAAGGGACCCCAGAAAGTTTATCTGAGGTGCAGAAGTGGGGTGAAGCTCTCTGGTCACAGCAGGAATGGCAGAGGCTACCCAAGCCAGTACCATGCTTTGCTATTTCAGACTTTCAATGTCAAGCCTGTGTTTGTTCTAGCTAATCAAAGGCCAGATACGCGCATCAGGCTGAAAGCGTTGGCCCACGCACGATGAGACGTCGTTCACCTGGTGCACGCAGACATTGCACTTGTCACAGAAAACCATCTCGTTGCCATCCTCTCCCTCCGGGGACCGGCACACGTCGCACACCACGTCCTCGTCGTACTCAATGCCCAGGCCCTCCTCTGTCTCAATGGCAATGTTCATGTTCTCGTAGCACATCGTCTCCAGCTCCTCCAGCACTCTCTCCAAGGTGATCTCATCCAGCTGTGGCTTTTCTGAAAGGCAAGAGGCAGAGTAATGACACTGATGCTTCACAATTAAACCAATCTTGCTTCTTAAAAACAAAGGGATACCAGCCCTGCTGTCCCTAGGACATTTTGCCTGCCGGGGTGAAGCAGGCAGAGCCCTCCCTTTGGAGAGTCTTTGCACAAAGCCGTATTTCACAAAGGAGACACTTTGGGCTTTAACTTAAGAGGCGAATTCATGACGATGATAAGATCTGTGATTCAGAAAACTGCTGCTTCTAACTGTGGATACAGTTTATGTTTCAAAATATTGCTGCTGGCAAAGAGGAAAAAACTCCATCCAGCTGAACCAATGCGGATAATGAGGTCTGACAGTTTAAATGTTCAAGGAGACAAGTCTTGCAAAGATGCTTGCTGCAGGAAGGGCTCAGACAAGCTTTGGCATTGCAAAGTCAACGCTTTATTTGTTAAGACTGTGAAAATTGACCCTTTAGTGCAGATGTGGGCAAACTATGGCCTGCGGGCCACATCTGGCCCACGGGACCATCCTGCCCAGCCCCTGAGCTGCTGGCTGGACGGCCTAGTCCCTGGCCCCTCCCCCAGCATTCCCTCTCCCCACAGCCATGCCGTTGTGAGCACAACTGGCTCTGGCCGGATATCACGGCTGTGGGCTCCTGTTGCTGGTAAGCATTGGTCCTGGGGGGCAGTCAGGGAGGAGGGGGCAGTTGGATGGGGGGGAGGTTCTGGGGGGACGGTCTGGGGATGGGGAACAGGGAGGGTTGGGAGTGGAAGTCCTGGAGGGCCTGTCAGGGGGTGGGGATGTGGATAGGGGTCAGGAGGGCAGTCAGGGGATAGGGAGCAGGGGGGGCTGGATAAGGGGGTGGGATCCCGGGGGCCAGTTAGGGGTGGGGGGTCCCGGGAGGGGGTGGTTAGGGGATGAGGCACAGAGGGCGGTTGGATAGGGGGTGGGAATCCTGGGGGTGCTGTCAGGGTGCAGGAGTGTGGATAGGGGTCAGGGCAGTCAGGGAACAAGGAACGGAGGGGGCTGGATGGGTTGGGGGTTCTGAAGGTGGCAGTCAGGGGGTAGGAATTGGGAGGGGGCCAACAGGGGGCGGGGGCCAGGCTGTTTGGGGAGGCACAGCCTTCCTTACCCGTCCCTCCATACAGTTGTGCAACCCTGATATGGCCCTTGGGCCAAAAAGTTTGCCCACCCCTGCTTTAGAGGCTAGTTAAACAGAACTGTAAATTTGGGAGACAAAGGTTGAAATTGAAGGTAACGTCGTTCTTTGTTTCTGGTCAGTACAAATACAGTCAGAAGGTCAGTTACAGGGGAGGTTTGGGCTTGTATTTGTTGTCACACTTTTTATTCTCATTGTACTAGCACCTCTCGTGACAACTAGTGGCGAGGACGCTTTCACCAGAGGCTTATCCTCAGTGACAATCCCTAATATGGGGATGATACCACTTTTCCATAGTGGCCGTGACATATCCATAATCACTGCTGCCATGGGGATGCTACCCCAGTAGCTTGTTGACAGTGAAATGTTGCCATTGCTCAACTGCGTTCCAATGAATTCAGTCTCTCACCATCTTCCCCCTCAGGTGCTTCTTCCTAAGACACTTCCTGCCATTGCACAGAAGTCAATAAGAGTTCAGCTCACTGATCAATGGCAGGACATAGCCCTTTATCTCCTTGGAAAGTCTAAGTACACAATAACTGTGGTTCACCTTCCCTTATTTGCAAACGATCCTGCTGCTCCCCCATAGAATGCCAAGGATATTTCCATGAAATGCAGATTTTTTTTTGCTTAGGAATTCATCTTCTCCTGTTGTTTCTCCCCTCACCTGATTGTAAGATCATAGCGGTCTGCACAACAACTAGGATGTTACAAACAGCATTTGGTCACTTCAGGTAATGAAGGAAAGAAGAAAAAGCAAAATTAAAAAAACATCCACAGAGTCTATGTGATGTTTTCCATGAGGCGCGAGAGCACAGAATTTTAACAAAACCAACACACATAAGTCAGGAATATTTGTTAGTGGTATGGAGAAGTTGATTTCCAACTAAACATTGAAGGGCTACAATAGCAATTTAAGCTTTGAACTGTAGTGGGCTAGCTTATTTAATATATAATAGTGATCAGAGGGGGGACCTGTCATATGTACAAAGGCAACAGAGGAACTTGACTTGTGATGCTTCAGAATACCAGGATTCCTTTATTTAAAAATACAAAACAAAACACTGCAATTTTCAACAATTATAGTAACTAGCCACTTCAGTTTACAACAGAGTAGCTACAGTGGTTGGGACCATTACTGTAGATTACTGCAGAGTACTCGTTATAGAGGTTTTCTACCTTCTCTGCTGCTGGGCAGCAGGGGAACAATTCTTGATTTTTAAACAGTAAAGGGAAAAAGACAAAGATAAATTCATGTTAAAAAGTTAAGTGGCTATATGGTGCACAGTTTTTGTATGCTGAACTAACATGGAACCAAATTCTGAAGTTCTCACCCTAGGCTAATTTTTGAGCCCACTGAAGCCAGTGGCAAAGCTTCCAGGAATATCAACATGACCAGGATTCAGCCCCATGTCCTCACGCAAAACTCCCAATGGCTTCCAGAGGAGTTTTGCTGATACGGCCTGCAGGATGTGTTCCTTTTGCACCAAGTCCTAATGACCCAATAACATGCTGGAAAAAAAACCTCTCAGGTATTAAGGGCACATGTAGGGAGAAGTGGGCAAACAAACAGGCCATTGTCTGGCTTTTTAAGTTCCTCTCCCACGCTCTTCCACTGGCACCATTTACTTTGGCTTGACAAGTCTATGCAAACTTCTGGATTGGCATTCTACACGTCTGTGTCAATCTAAGCCAGTCAATCCCATTCCCTATCGGGGCCCTTTCAAGCACTTGAGCTGTTATGCCACAACATGCAAAGAAGCCTGACGCTACCTGTTTTATTGCAAGCAAGCCCACTGGATGGATGCGTGATCCTTTCCGAGCCCAAATATGGCACATGGTGCCTCACAGGCATTTGGAGAGCTGCAATCATGTAACCATTTCAAGCACCCTTCATTGGCAATCTGGTTCACGACACCTCATGCTTCAGAGCTTAGATGTAGCCAATACCTTGGGTTGGGAGTTGCACCACCACAGGGGATCGCCAAAAGGGAATGTGCCATCCTTAAGGATGGTGCAGCCGACTCCTCCAGTGCAGAGAGAGTGGGTTGTGTGAAAACCTGGCTCATTAATTTTACTTTGGCAGGGTCCCTTTAGGAACAGACCATTTCAACAACTTTGTTATTGGAGCAAATATTTCAGCCTCTGTTTTTCACTCTTTCGGAAATGAAAGTCACTATTAAAATCTCTTTCTGTTCCTTGGGGACAGAAGCAGAAGAGTTTTCTGCTTATCACACCTGACAGAGCCGGCTTGCTGCGTCTAGAGCAGCCTCTGAGCAGCTAAGAAATGACTATGAAGAGTATGATTAAGTGTTTGCTATTCATGAAGTAGGGGAAAGAGGGAAGGTGGTTTCCATAGGATCACATTGGAGAGTACCCATTACACTCCAAGTGGAAACAAACTTCTCATGCAAGGTTGTACATTTTTAATTGATAGTGATACCCTGTCACTGCCAGCCTAACCCACAGGAAAGGTCGTGTCAATGTCAAACCTCTCCCACCTCACTGCTTAAAAACCAAATGTCCTACTTAGCTTTGAAAGCGAGTCTGACTTCAATGGAGCTTTGGACATGCACCCAGAAGCAGAATTCAGCCTTTGAACGGCATGTGGAATTTACAACACCTATAATGAATCAGCACTCGCTCATCACTTTTTTAAATGTTTCATTTTTTAGATGGCATATCTATGAATCATGCATAAACAAACATGCATTTTGGTACTCCTGAGTGCATTTTGTGCCAAAAAATTAAAAATTCTGTGCACAATATTTTAAAATTCTGAAAGGTTTATTTGTCAATAAATAAATGCAGAGACTGCAGCATGGCAGTGGGGACCACTGGCCACTGGCCGCACAAAAGTGGGAGATCACCCTGCAGCTCCCCCAGCACTCACTCCTAGGACATGGATTCAGCGGCGAGGCTCCACTCAACCCTAATACAACACAAAGCCTGGCCCTGCCCCAGAAACACCCTGACCCTGCCCCTCTGCACTAGGTGCACCAGGTGTGGGGCAGACAGGCTCAACCAGGCAGGATCCAAGTATGAAGGGGCTCAGCATGGGGGAATCCAGGTGTGGCATGAGAGGGTTCTATGTGGGACAATCTGGGTGCAGGCAGCTCAGTGGGGGGGTCTAGATGTGGGGCGATATGGATGCACAGAGGTTCATTGGGGGGGCTCCAGGTGCAGGTGCAATGGGACACTGCAGGGGCTTCCAGGTGAAGGTCGTTGGGGCTCAGTAGAGGTCTGGGTGTGGGGATCTCAGCAGGGGAGTCTAGGTGCTGTGGGAGTGGGGCTTGGTGGGGTGGGAGTCTGAGTGCAGCCAGCGGGGGGTCAGTGGCATGGGGTCTGGATGTGGGGGCTCAGGGCAAGCTCATTAGTGTTGGGGTCTGAGTGCAGAGAGCTAAGTGGGGGTGGTCTGGGTGTAGGGTAGGGGCCTGGAGGCAGGGAGTCTGGGTGCAGGGGGGCTCCAGATGCAGGGACTGAGGTTCAGTGGGGTGGGGTTTGGGTATGGAGGGTTAGGAGGGTTCTGGATGCACGGGCTGAGAGGCTTGGCAGGGGTGTCTGGGTATGGGAGGTCGGGATGCATGGGGTTGGGTGAATGGAGGAGCAGCTCCCCATACAGTGACCCCTCCCCCTGCAGCTGAGCAAGGGGGAGAGGAAGCAGGGGAGGCTGATGACCTTCCTGCAGCTTGGGGAGGTTTCTGGGGATGGGTTTGATACAGCCCCAGCCACTCCTTGCAGGGGAAGAGGAAGTTCCATCCTCTCCTGCCTCTAGCTCAACTGGGACTAGAAGCTGATCCTGTCTCAGGGTAGGAGCCAATGGCTGGGATGTCCCCAGCCCCGTGGTGATTTATCTCTCCTCTGGCTGTTCTGGGTGCCTGACATGATGTACCTGCACTGCTAGGAAGTGGTGCATAACTGCTCTTGCAGCTTCCCTTTGGTTCCCTGTCAGAAAGTCATTTTTCTGCGGGGAAGCAAAGAAATATGCAGGGGACATGAATTCTGTGCACATTCAGTGGCCCAGAATTCCCCCAAGAGTAGTTCAATATAGATGTAATTACATGTGGAATTAGTTTGCCAAGCTCTATTCAGAATACCATGGAGTCTACTGAAGTGACAATTGTACTTGATGTGTACAAAGAAATTAATGGCTTATGAATCACTAAACATTGGGGCCTGAAGGTGAAGTTCTTTTTCATTTATGCCCTGTTTATCTTCTTCTGCATCATATAAAGTTGTCCCTATTAAGCTCCATTCATAAAATTGTCTTTTTGGCAGAGAAACCCAACCAAAATATCCCATGCTGTACACAATACTGATACTGTTATTTTCAACATGGCAAGATGAAAAAGAAAAAAGTTTCTGATCTTGGTGACACTGAATAAGTCCAATGAAGTCCATGGAGTTATTCCATATTTACACACATAATTACTGAGATCAGAATTGGGTTTATGGATTCCAAACGAAGCTCAAGAGAAACAGGTTTTTATTCAGTTAAGACCTACTAGCAGAACGTACATTGTTCTATGAACCTTGACCCTGACTTAGAGGGACCATGTCTGGAAGTGAGTGTTTAACATTCATGCCCCTGTAAACACTGCCAGACTGGGGTCCTATTCAAAACACTAGCCAAGAAGTAAAAGGCTCCATGTCTATTACTCTTTCCATGAGGCCCTCCAGATCCCTTTCTCAGATATCTGAATGCTGAGGATGCTGGGGATGGCCATTTCTGATGAGTGTCCTCATGGAATTTCTAACTAGGCCCATTTATACACCAAGTAAATTCAACACTTTTCATATGAGCAAACTAGAACTTCTGGGTGTTTATATGAACTGAAATGAACCTGAATAGGTTGTCAGGGTCACCCATTCCCAGCCATTAGCTGACTGTCTGAGAGTAAGAGATACAGGGGCAAGTCATCCTATTAAAATACACCTGTGGGCGGGAGGGAGCCTGCATAAATGGCCAGAATGCACTGCATGCGTGGAAGTGACAGGAGATGAGGATAGGCCCCATCTTTCCCTTTACAGAAACTTCCTGGATTTGGGGCAGTGAGGGACAGCGAGGCACCATCTCCCCCACTCCATTATCTTACATGACGCCTCCAGTGCTGCCCTAATCTCATGCTCCCAGCAAAATATAAGCCCTTACCATGCCTACGTGGTCCCATCGCCAGCAGGACACTTCAACTGCCAGCTTACTATAGGAACTGGCAAGACATTCTGCCCTCCCCTCTTCTGGTATATGTGTGGATTAACTTGTGGAAAGATCCCCAGAATCTTGGGGAGTGTTTGGTGCTTCGATTAGACGGACCAATGTCCCTTAGAGGCCATACTCCTTCCCTATCTGTGGTGACAGGAACCTCATCCTCCTGATGGGATGACGCTGTAGAACCTATGCAAGTTGAAAAGTACAGTTTCCATGTCCTCCTCTGGCAGTCCACGATCAAAGGTGAAGCTGATAGTCTCTTCCTTCCCAGACTGGGACACCACTGCACAGGCCAGGAGGAGAAATGGCATCATGTATCCAACCAAACTAAGCATCCCATAGAGGAGAAGGAAGGAAGCGGAAGAGGTGGAGGAGTTGTCAGACTATAATTCACTCCAGGAGGTCTCCAGATATGACTTAGAGAAGGACAACACATACCTGTTATTTGGACCTGGCTCCTAACAGGAGGCTATTTCTTGTATATGTGCCTTCTGGGAGTGTGACGGGGAACTATTCTACAAAGACTCATTTTCTCCCTATCCACATAACTGTGGGGTCATGTACACCACTGACAGATTCCTAAGGATCCCATCATGTTCTTCTACTAGAATTAACCTTTTGCCTCATCCCCGTCAAATCCTGGAGGCCCCAGTGCTGCGGGTTACCACACTTCTGACTCAGATGACACAGCCCATTTCTGTGGAGAGACTAGAGGCCCAGTTCTCACACATTTCCCTACAGGCCAACCCACAAGTAGCACTGACTCTACCTCTTCACTGTGAGGTCAGCCATAGCCTCCTTGTCAGATTCTGAAGAAAGTGGGAGAAAGGTACTAATGGCTCATGGGATGAGAGCCCCTTGAAGTGACGACTAATAACAGCCACCACAAACCCTGTAATAACAATACTTTGCACTTACAGGGATGTAGCACCTTTCAGCTGAAGTTCTCAAAGTGTTTTACACACACTAATTAAGGGTGTGTAAATAGGGTAGGTAAATATTATTTGCTCAATTATACAGGTATGGGAACTGAGTCTAAGAGGTAAAGTAACTCATCTAAGTCACACAGGAAGTCAGTAGCATAGGCTGGAATAGAACTCAGAACTTCAGGCTTCCCAGACACCGGTGTAACTATTAGACGAATTCCCTTATATGCGCCATGTGAAGCAGTGACATCCTTTTGCTGAAATACATTATCTACCTTTCTGTATTCTAGTTTGAATTTACTTGGTATGCTGGGGCAAAAATATTTAGGAGGAGCCACCTTTTGCAAAACTGAGACTTATTGCCAACAAAACTGCACTCTACTAAAATCAATTTACTAAAACAATAAATCCTTTTACCCTATGGCGTATATTTGGAAATAAAACAGCTGTGAACAAACAAACAGTCAAAAAGCTAACAGAATGTTTGGAACAATTAGGAAAGGGATAGGTAATAAGACAGAAAATATTGTAATGTCACTATATAAATCCACGGTACATCCATACCTTGAATATTGCGTGCAGGTCAGAAAAGATATATTAGAATTTGAAAAAGTACAGAGAAGGACATCAAAAACGTTTAGGGATATGGAACAGCTTTTAAGCTTCCATATGAGGAGAGACTGAAAAGATTGGGACTGTTCAGTTTGCAAAAGAGACAATTAAGGGGGGGGATATAAGAGGTCTATAAAATCAAGAATGGTGTGGAGAAAGTGAATAAGGAAGGGTTATTTATCCCTTCACTTAACACATGAATCAGGGATCATCCAATGAAATTAATAGGCAGCACATTTAAAACTAATATAAGGAAGTATTTCTTTACGCAACACACAACCTGTGGAACTTGTTGCCAAGGGATGCTGTAAAGGCCAAAAGTATAACTGGGTTCAAAAAAGCATTAGATAAGTTCATGGAAGACAGGTCCATGAATGACTATGAGCCAAGATGGTCAGCGACACAACATCATGCTCTCTGGGTGTCCCTAAACCTCTAACTGCTGGAAGCTGGGACTGGATGACAGGGAATGGATCACTCGATAAATTGCACTGTTCTGTTCACTCCTTCTGAAGCATCTGACACTGGCCACTGCTGGAAGACAGGATTCTAGGCTAGATGGACCATTGGTCTGACCCAGTACGGCCATTCTTATGTTCTTAATCTTCAAGACAACAGGCTGTGCCATTAATTGATTCACAAACAATAAACCTTGGCATCTCTCTCGAAATAAACAGATCACTGTTCCACCCCCATTTTTCTTCAAATGAGTTTTGCAAAACCGTCTAAGGTCAATCGCTGCTCCTGGGTCTATTATAATCTTTGACAAATTAGAAATGGAAGAGCATAGACTCCTTTACGAGCCAGCAAGGGGAGTATTCACGCACAGGACTGGAAGCCAGGGATTCATGAGATAAAATCCCAGTTTTAACACTGTTTCCTTCTATGGCCTTGGGCCAGATACTCAGAAAACTGTCTGCTTTAGTGTCTCCATTTGTAAAGCTGGGATAATGATTCTTAGTTACCCCACAGCGATGTTCTGAGAATTAGAGCAATCTGAAGATGAAAAGTGCTAAGTGCTATGTATTCATAGGGTTATTTTCTTATCAAAATACATTTCTGTAGATGTTCGGTGAAGAGTATTCTAGTTACTAAGTGATCCGAGTGCATAATGGTGATGATGTAGACTAAGATTTTCGAAGCACTAGAGGGGATTTAGATACATAGCTCCTATTAATTGCAATGGGAGCTGTGCATCTAAATCCCCTAGGCAGCTTTGAAAACTCAGCCCAGTGTCCACGTGATCATCACTCATTGGTGTCAAGAGGTGTAGGTTCTGTTCCTGGCTCTGCCACAAAATTAACATGTGACTGTAGGAAGGTCATATAAGCTCTATGTGCCTCAGCTCCCCGTTTGTAAAAAGGGGAGTAACAATACTCCCTTCCCTCCCAGGGATGCTGAGAAGTGCTCAGGTCCTGCTGTGATGCACGGCACAAACACATCAACAAATAAAGTACTCACATTTTATATTAAGGTATCATTTTATAAAGGGTTAATTATTAATAAATGTTTTAATAACTGATTAATCAATTGTTATAGACTCCACCAGGTGAACAGATTGCTCATAACTATGGCTTACAACAGTCAATAAGATCTTCTACTTACATGTTTACAACTATCTACAACCCAAACTACCCATGTTCTACAACATGCTTATGATATCTCATCATCATATGTTAACCATTTATAAATATTAATAAACAATGTGACCAATAAAATAAATAATAAGCAAACAATCTGCATATGAGCTAAACACATGCAGCAAAACTTCTAGGTATTTTGTTATAATCATATCCTGTTAATGCACTTAAAAGATTTACAGGAACCAATTATCACCCTTTATGCCACCCACTGACATCAATTATTGCTCAAATTTCAGATGATGACAAAGTGTTTTAGAAGCCACTTAATAATCTGCTGTCTTTCTGCAATAATGCTTTTCACTCGCAGAGCTGTCCTGGGGCACTTCTGATTAAAGCTACACCCCTTCCACCAGCCAGGCTCTGAATATTGTTTGAAACTGATGCATTTATTTTAAAGAGTTTATGTAAATAATAAACAACTACACAGAAAAACTGATTGTGCTGAAAACAAATAAAATCAAGAGCGCTAAAACCTACATTTCCACTGTTGACCACAGATCCTACTAACCTATTTGTAAGGTAACAGTAGAGGGGTGCTCCTGCAAGCTCTGTCTCTGTATGGAGTTAAATCATCTAATGCTTTCATTTTCAAGGGGTTACGGTGTTTCACCTCTGCAAATGGTTATGGAACAACTACCTGCAAATACTTCTAGCTTCCCCAGCAGGCTTTGGCGAGATAAGCTTGAAGGCTAAGGCTATTTTCACACAAAATTAATTTGGATTATCATTTTAAGTATCTTTCTTTTCTTTTTTTTTTTCTTCTTCTTCTTCTTCCCTTCAGACCCACTGTCTAACTTTTGCCATTTCTGGGACAGATTCTGATACCCTCACTTATATGCAGTTGTACATTACTCCCTGAGTAATCTGGCTGTAGCTAATGAGACTACTCACGGTGTAAAATGCTCCTGAACTGGAATAAGAGTATCAGAATCTGACTCTCTGATTCCTCCTTCTAACTTTTTTCATGGGCAGCCCAGAAATAAAACAATCAGCCCAATAAAGGTCTATGGGCTCATTTCTGCTCTCAGATAAGCCCATGCAGGTCTTCACTAATTGGATCTGGGTAGAACAGCATAAGTGGAAACTGTGTTGACTAGTGGATAAAGCACTAGAGTGAGGCCACCTGGATTCTAATCCTGGTTCTGCCATTCTCCAGGTCATTTATTTACCACACCTCTCTGTGTGTTCGTTTCTCCTTCCACATTGTGCCTGCCTTCTTTATTTATACCTTTCTTTATTGTGCCTGCCTTCTTTAGGGCAGGGACAGTCTCTTACTATGTGTTTGTACAGTGCCTAGCACAATGGGACCACAAACTCAGTCGGGGCCTTTAGGTACCTAGCATCATCATCGTCATTAAGAATCCATCCCAATGACTGAAATGAAAAAAGAAGTAAAATCCATTTGCAAAATGGCATTTGCTCTGCTGGCCGTGAATAGTAAATAACAAAAAGCCACATTTTGTTCTCATTTACACCAACGGAGTTAATCTGGACTGACACTGCTGTAACTGAGACAAGCATCTATTCTCAAGATACTTCCACGCTGTAGATATGTATCCACTTTGTGTACTAAATGTCCTTCACTTGTAAATTGTTAATACAATGAGAAGTGGTGGAGGATTTGCTGGTTCTTCTATTATCATCAAACAAGTCCACCTTTAAAATGATTGTGCAGTGAGCTCATGTTCTCATTCACGCACACAGTACCCATGAATGCTTTTTGTGGGCTGTAGTACAGATATGTTATAAAACAGCCCCAAACTGGCAAGATTTCTCTAAAACAAAAATCCAAACAAACAGAGCCTGAATTATTAATGGAGATAAGCTTTCTCAACTGATTAACAATAACTACCGCAAGCCTGGATTCAGCTGCAGAGCTGAACATATTTGTGAAACCACACAACGTGGGAGCTCTGCATATGGATTACACAGGGGTAAATAGTCCATTATGGCCATTAACAGTAGATGACTAGCAGAAGATTCCAGTCAAAGCCTTTGTACATTAACAATCCCTTATGGCAGCAGGATGGTGGGGAGGCAATTAAAAGGGGGAAGTCAGTCAGTCATTTAAAGGAAATGGAACCCACAACAAAAATGACAGGGCTCCACACACCCCACTGGGAGCGGCATATGTGAAACATACTGCTGTGTGGGGACAGAAGGCCCCTTGGTATCTTCCTCCTACAATGCAGAAGAATCCCACTCCCTAATGGTATGAGCAAAAAAACAAACAAAAAAAGAGGTCTTAATATTACTCTCACTCATCCAAGTGTAAATCAGGATTAAGACCAGAGAAGTCAATGGAGTTACACCAGTATAGAACCAGGGTAAGCAAGATCTGAAAAAGACCCAGGAGACAGCCAGTGACAGAAGCACTAGGATGGGGTTAGTGAAGGGAACTGTATATCAGGAAACCAGGGTTTTATTTCTGACTCCATCACTATCCCAGAGTGTAACCCCCGCCCCTCTAAAGGGGGATAATAAATCATAGCTATTTCACAGGGCTGTCCTGAGACCCACTGGGGTTGATTTTCCACTCCCTCACACCAGTGTAAATCAGAAGTAGCTCCACTGAAGTCAATGGAATTACTCTAGCGTAAAACTTAGGTGAGTGGAGACTCAGACCTAAGGCTTCTGAAAGGTTGTGAGATCCTCAATGAAAGGCCTGATGTGAATGAGAATTAACCGCTGGCCTGTCAGCTGCTGTTGCACCCTCTGTAAGACAGTGGTGTCCCCTGGGACAATGGCACTTTAATCAGATATAGCACATAGCTAATGCCTCCTCACAAACTACAACTCTTACATAGAGCAGTGGCTTAGTGGTCAGAAGGTATGGCGACACTGACCGTGGCAGCGCTTTGAAGTGCAAGTGTGGTCACGGCGCCAGTGCTGGGAGAGAACTCTCCCAGCGCTGCCGGTACTCCATCTCCCCGTGGGGATTAGCTTACAGCGCTGCGCGCTCCCAGCGCGGGGGCACTGTTTACACTGGTGCTTTACAGCGCTGTAACTTGCTGCACTCAGGGGGGTATTTTTTCACACCCCTGAGCGAGAAAGTTGCAGTGCTGTAAAGTGCCAGTGTAGCCAAGCCCAAGTATCAAGTCTATACCACTTAAACACAAGTTTGAACCCTCAAGTCAGTTTTCTTCCTTCTGAGATGATGAACTTGATTTCCATACTGTTTAAGGTTCAGAAAGAGAACAATATAGCTATATCCTAGTTAGAAGTGTAAGACTGGCTACAGTATATTCCTTTCTGGATCTTACAAGAATAAGATTTAGATCCAAAAAGACAATAATATCCCTTAAAAATACTGATGATTAAAATCATATCTAGTGAAGCATAAAAATGAGGTAGCAGGCTCACTTCAGTGCACCAGTGAAAGCTCAGTGAATAGACGCTGACCAATCAATTGTTTTGTTTCATGCCCCTAGTTTGAATGCCATCTGGGAACCTTTCTTTAAAGCCTTACGCTCCATTCCATCTGCTGTGCAATGGTTCTATTTCCAAGGGAGAAGGTGTTTGCCTAATGTGAGGAAGTTATTGGTAGTGCCTCTAATCAGCTGTTACCGTTAGTACAAGTGCAGTGATCAGGGGAATCAGACCACTTGTAGGCAGAGCTGTGGCTCAGTAAACACACACTCAACTTAATCTCTGCTGCCCCTCCCAAAGGGATAAAAAATGATTAATTAATCCATACTGGAGATTGTGCAACGGATTGGAAATCTGCTGAGAGAAGTTATGAGCTGAGTTTGGGCTCTGCACCAGCTGACTGAGGTGTGTCAGAGTCATTACACTCACACAAAGGCTGGCTGAGTAAACCAAGGTGACCCATGAAAGCCAACTGTAATACGGTATGCATATTATGTTGATAAGAGAAGGCTCATAAGAGACTGGATGGCTTAATGGAGTGGTAATTGGCTACAGTGCCTTTCACTTCCAGGTCACTAGTTTGACTGCAGCTCAAATTGGAAGTGACTGAAAATCATTAGCCTTTTTGTAACAAAAGGCTCTAGCTGTAATGCCAGGTATTGCTGCTGACCCGTGTGACTCCTGAAGGAACATCCCACGCTTCAAGAACTGGTCACAGGAAGGGGAGTGGGTTCTAACATCAAGTTCTCTTCAAAGAGAATGTCTTGCCGTCAGTCCCTCCCATATATATCAACAGGGCTCCTGTTCTCACGTGGGGAGAGTGGCGGCTCTCAGGGCTTACACGGGCTGCAGGCTTTCCGGGTTCTCGTATTAGAACAAATCAGTGGAGGGTGGGTTCTTGGGGTGTCATCTGAACCTCCAGTAAAGAGCCCTTTTTGATCCCCCAGGTATAAATTGTGTACAATCAATAGTGGATGCACACTCTCATACTGAACGGCTGAATTTGGCCAGCTGGGCAGACTTCACCCCAGTGTAACTCCACCGACCTCAGTTTGTTCCAACAATGTCCACTTAAGATGGACTTCACCTCACTTGACTTGAGATGTTCTAATCATCACACAGACATATCTTACACATATTACGATGAATTCCTACCCCATCCCTGCTACAGCAGGAGTAAATCTGACCCAGGTGGTTCTTGCTATCCCTAAAACAACAAGAACACCTCAAGTACCTACGACAGAGCCCTGAGTGTAGAACCCACAGTGAACTTATATAAGCAGCATATACTGTATGGACTAAGTCGAGGAATACTTAGAAATGTTCATTCTGCCTTCAGCAAGACTGATACAGGCATCAACATTTTTAGCAATTTCTCTAGGATTTCATGTGTATGAAGTGCCTATCACAGCAAAGGGACTTTTCAGTCCGAGGCTTTGATGTCTCTCTAGCCACAATCCTACAATAGGTTTGAATTTAATGAAGATCACAACATGTGGCATGAAATCTTAATAAAAAACCAAAGACTTACGGCAGGGCTTCTCCCTAAAAGGAAAGGTCTTGTGCTGTCTATAATGTCCTATACCCATAAATCTGGTCAGTGTCTGATCCAAATTACTTTAGATCCACTTTCTTTATTATCTCACATTGCAGCTGCAACAAATAAATTGTTCGGGCACACTTAAATGTTGAACTCATCTTTATCAGCTAGGAGCTTTTTAAACAGTATATTTCAACAGGATACAATAGCCGGTTATTGGCATGTGCTCATGACAAAGGAAGGTTTTTTTAACGGACAAAGCTTTTTATGTGATCAATTACTAGACTTTACATTTAAACTGATAATCTTTTGTTTCTCAGTCAAGCTGCTTACTTGTCTCAGGCCTGGTGTGTGTGTGTGTGTGTGTGTGTGTGTGTGTGTGTGTGTGTGTGTGTGTGTGTGTGTGTGTGTGTGTGTGTGTGTGTGTGTGTGTGTGAAATCGATCTAAGATACACAACTTCAGCTACGAGAATAGCGCAGCTGAAGTTGACATATCTTAGGACGACTTAGAATCACTTACTTGGTGTCCTCATGGCGCAGGATCGACGGCCGCTGCTCCCCTGTCAGCTTTGCTTCTGCCTCTTGCCAAGCTGGAGTTCAGAAGTCGACAGGAGAGTGATCGGGGATCGATTTATCACATGTAGACGCGATAAATCGATCCCTGATAGATTGATCACTACTCGCCGATCCAGCGGGTAGTACTGACGTACCCCCAGAAAGTGCCCAGGTAACTACATATAGCTATTTGCTACTGGGAAGATTTATTTGATCTCAGTGATCAAATCTCATCTCTCGCATCATCTAAGACAGGACTGGAAAAGGCATTACGGAATACACTATATGGAACAATATTGCACCAGCAGAGGAACAGACCTGATGATCTAATAGGTATTTTCCATCTCTACCTTCTGTGATTCCCTAAAAGTCAGTCTTGGATCATGCCGCCTTTTTCTTTGTCATTAAATCCTTTGTATGTGACACATCCTGTGCACAGCCTAATAACATTTCAGGTGACAGAAATTTTTCTCCAAGTCTAGATGTAGTTTTAAACTTTTGCAAACCTCCTTATGCTGAGGGACATCTTCTGACTTCAGCCACGCTCTCTGAATTTGAGGACAGGCTACGATTCTCCAGTAAGATTGAGTTGGCAATTCTGAAGTATAACAAAGCTTGTTTGGAAATCACAGTATATTATGAATCACTGGGACTACTAACACTGCAGATCTCAAAGACAGATTGTCTCCAGGCCAGCTTATGCACATTGCTATCTACTGGACTAGGCATTCAACTGGGAGATGAAGGGACCTGGGTTCTAATTCTATCCTGCCACGGACTTGCTGTGTGACCTGACCCATCTGTAAAATGGAGATAAAATTGCTTACCCTCCTTTGATACATCTCTTCTCACTTTGAGACCTACTGATGAAAAAATGCAGCACACATGCAAAGTGTTACTGTTGTTCGGATTCTGGAAATTTGTTACAGAAGCTTGAAGTCCTGCTTATTTCAATGGTTTAGTTTTGTTTTATTCCATGAGCATATAAACCCATCACTTTAGACTGATAATAGTATTTTGTACTTCTATAGTGCCCTCAAGCTGGGGATCACAAAGCACTAATATATTTCATTGGAACTCTTCTGCGAGTAGGTAAGCATTACTGTCCCCACTTTACAGTTTGGGAAACTCAAGCACAGAGAGTTTAAGTGATTTAGCCGTGGTCACACAGTAAGTCAGTAGAAAACAGCAGAACTCGTGAATTGCCATCCTGAGCATTAACCTCAAGACGACACTTTTCACCTGCCAGACTTTTCCGCCCACGCTGTGTTGGAGGATGTATTATATTTATGCCATGTTTCTCTTTCAAGTCACTGGAAAAAATGTCCTAGGCATAGTTCTAATGCAGACCTGAGGCAGAGGGGAGAGACAGCAGAATCCTTATACCAGAGCTACATTCTCAGTGGATCTCATGGAAATCACTGGATACTATTTTCAAATCCCTGTCCTTCCCCAGAATATTAAAGGCTAAGACAGTAGTTACTGGGCTCTTTTTAAAAACAAAAATAGATTGCTGATTCGGCCTGATGGGCTCCTGGTTTCTTTGCACTACTGTGATTGGAAATCTATGGATTCAAAACTATTGTTTATCGTTAGTAGTTCAGCAGCACTTAGAGGCTCTATGTGAGATCAGGGCCCCACTTGCTAGGTGTTGTGCAAACACACAGTAGGAGACAGTCCTTGCCCCAAAGAGCTTACTCTCTGAATAAACAAGACAGACAAAGGGTCAGAGAGGACACAAAGATGCACAGAAGCCAAGTGAAGCAGCTTGCCCAAGGTCACAGAGATGGTCAGTGGCAGTGGCAATCTCCTGATTCCCAGATCAGTGCCCTACTGGATCACTCTTCATCTCCATGCAAGCAAGTCCAATTCTCCCATGTCTGGTTCATCAAGGATTGGAGGTGTGGCAGAGGCAGCAGGCTCACTCCTTAGGGATGCGGGGAGTATATTTCATCATCTCTACAGAAACTCCTACAATGATGACTGTTTGGGTTGTGATTTCAAAAGGGGCTCCACTCCAGGACTCTTTGGCGATATAAAAATAAGCTACTACAGCAATATCTACACTGTGTACTATTGCAACAAGCAGCTCCCTTTCCTAATCTCTGGCTTTTAAATTCAATATATATCTTATTGCATTTCTATTGGTAAAAAAATCTATCTAATCCAAAATATTAGCATTTGGAAGATGCAAGTTAAAGATAACAAGCAACTTCTGGTTAAGCAAGAGACCCAGTTTGCTTGTGGTGCCATGCTAGCACCTCAGTCTCCTTTCCTCCCCAAGCTGTGGAACCAGCGTTCTCATCTCAGTCTTGCAAGTTAACAATGAATGTGGCAGTTTCACAACTAACAAGCCTTTAAGACATTGTATTTGTAACCTGATCCTTTAAAGAAATAATAAAGCAAGTCAGATTTAACTCAACCAAACTGATTCTTGGAGCAGTGCTAATACGTTTGCCCAGCTGAACATCATGAACACTAATGGGCTAACTCCCAATCCCACTTACTTCTGTCTAACTGAAATGGATTAAAATGTGCAGTGATATAAAGCATATAAAGTTATGCTAGCAATACCACGTTGTGCCATGCACAGACAACTGGAAAAGGAGAGGCACCCCATGACAGGTATTCCTCAACTGTACATATTTTGACCGAAAAAATACCGTTTCTTTCCTCTGCCTCCATTTGTCAGTTTGGCAAGAAGACAGTTGAGCAGGGCCTTTGTGATTTTGAAGAGAATCAAGGAAAGAGGAGTAGATGTCAGTATCATACCTTTCCTTTTCCTCTCCTGGCCACGGGGCATTTCTGCAGTACAGTGCTTTGGGGAGCAGTAATGGAGATGAAGCTAGAGATGGGAATGGAGTTAAAGTGCAGCAGTGGGAGTCAGGAGTCTGGATTCTGTTCTGTAAATCAACCTCCTTGCTCTACTGCAGTGGTTCTCAAACTTTTTGTGTGGGCAGTCTCGGGGGCTGACAGCTCACAACCCCCACGTAACTATCTCATGACCCTTTGAGGCTCATAAGCCACGACCCCCAATTTGAGAACTCCTGCTCTACCGGGTGAAAGCAGCATGGAAGGCCTCAATCTTTTTTGTTTTCATAATTAATAAGGCATAATACCAACTCTGTGTGCTCCCCGGCAAGCAGAGAAATAACAGCAACACCTACCCATCTCCCTGAACTCCATGTTCACAAGCTCCAGCCAGCAAGCGTCAATCTCATCCAGGTCGTAGCGGATCACTCCCTGTGAGCACGTCCTGTGGACTTCCGAAATCTCAGAGACAGACAGACTGCTTGGGGAAACCTGTGGAGGAGACTCCTCTAGCAGGGGCGTAATCCTAGGAGAAGAAAAGGAGAGCATAAGAAAGAGCTGCAGTACCTAAAGAATTTATCATTAGAAACCTGACTACAAACTATTTATCCCTAAAGCCCTGATCTTGCCAACACTTATGTATGTGCTTAACTTTAAGCAGTCCCATCAAAGTCAACGGGGCTACGCCCATGCTTCAAGTTAAGCATGTGCATAAGCGTTGGCAGGATCAGGGCTCTTACACATATGCCTAAATTTTCAAAAGTGACTAGTGATTTTGGGTGCTTCAAATTTGAGGTCTGACCTGAGCCATGCAGAAGGCATGATGCTCAGACAGTGCTGAGCAACCACCCTGTGAAAATCTGGTGTCTCAAGTTGGGCCCTCAAAATTGAGGCCCTCAAATCACAAGTGGTTTATGAAATCTCCATGATTTTTTGGACACTAACAAAACACATTTAAAAAGATGAAGATCCAGCCTACATACAAACGTTGTACTGCTCTAACGACACCCATCAAGTTAGGGTGAACCCCACCTAGCGTGGCCATAGTTATACCGGTATAAAAGTCCATATACTGGTATAGCGTATTCTTGCATGAGACGGGAGTAAGCTCCACTGGGATAAGCACTTTTATATTGTTATAACTGCAACCACACTAGGGGTTCCACTGGTAGAACTATTTCGATAAAAAGTGAAAAAGTCACCAATCTAACTGACACAGTTATACTGTGACACAATCTGTGTAGACCAGGCCTAACTTACAGGAGGAAAAATGCTCAAGGGCTGACACTAGATGTAGCCTTTGTAAACACCAGGGGCCCTATTCATGTTGCAACAGCTTCACAAATGAGAAGGACAGTCAATGTTCAGCACAAAGGCGAAACACCGTGTGTTTCACCCCTGACCTTGCAGCAAATCTCAACATTCAAGTGACCCACATTGCAGACACTCTCAGGACAGAATGCGCCTTTGCAGTGAAAGTTTGTACTGTGCGGGCACCATGGGAAGTGCAATCTCTTTTTCTACCCTTTAATGGACTTACATTCAGTGGTGTAGGCAGTGGTTTATCATTGCATCAGGAGCCGCAGTTGCACTCCACTAAAAGGAACATGTGGCATAGTGGGAGACCCTGAGAGATGCTGGCTATTTCGACAGGATGCTAAACCTTCTTGGTTATCTGTCAACCCAGAGGGATCGTTGCCATTGCAGGTGTTGTTTTTAACTGATATATTCACATAAGAAGTGATTAATGCAGAAGGATGTGTGCCCTGCATCTTTTTAAGCATGTCCCAGAAGCTGTAACAGCACGAAAAGGGCACAGATTGACTTCCCCTCCATATACCTTGGCATTGCCTCTAACTGAGAAGCAGATGGTAGACAAGACAGCCCAAACAGAGGTAAAGAAACCACCAGCGAGCAATTACACATCACTAATTTTCATTTCCTTAAAATAAAAAGGAATAAAGAACCTCCAGGATAACAATTTAGCTGCTTAAAGCAGTGGGTCAAGGAAGGTGTTTAAAGAGTCAGATGCTGCTGCTGTAAAAAAATACTTTGTGCAGCTTGCAATCTGGGTGGGGTGAGATGACTGCCATCAGATGAGAAAGAGAAGGATGTGCCAGAGTAAACAGGACACTGCACCAAAACAAACTATTGGAGCTTGGTTTTTAGGTACTGGAGATGCTATGCTTTTCAGAATGTACAGTAAAGCACTCTCCACAAGTGTGGTGCTTTGCCTAGTGGTTAGAGCAAGGCACTAGGATTCAGGAGGTCTGGGCTGTATTTCTGGTTCTGCTGCTAACTTGTTGCATGAGCTTGGGCATGCCTCTTACTCTCTCTGCCTTTTGTTTCCCAGTCGGTAAATAGGGATAACAATGCTTACTTGCTTCATGAGCGGTGAAGGCATCTGAAATTGATCTATGAGCGGAAGGTTAAGTCACTGAGCTGGAACTCTTGAAGCAAGGTGCAGATCCCAGCTCTAACACAGACTCCTTGGGCAAGTCACTTTGGGCTTGTCTAGACAAACATTTAGTTTGCAGCAAGGTGGGGTGTGAATCTAGCCTGCCATGAGCTAACTGTCCACGCAGACCCTGCTGACGCTCATTACCAAGTTGTTAATGCACTTTGATATAATTCTCTTTGAAACTGTTAGTGTGCGTCAGCAGGGTCCACAAAGACAGTTGGTGCACGGCAGGCTAGTGCGGGGTTGAGTTACTCCCCAGCCTGCCATAAACTCATTGTTTGTGTAGATAAACCCTTATCCTCTCTGCTTCCCATTTGTAAAGTAGGAATAATAATCCTTCCCTTCGCTCACCCTTTGCCTTGTCTATTTATACTTTCAAATGTTTGGGGTAGGAGCTCTCTCTTACAATGTGTATATGGAGCACATAATACAATGGGGACCCAGTCTTGGTTGTGTCCCCTAGGCACCAGCTTAATACAAGATCAGGCCCACTGGTCTTCTCTGGCAGATAGTGATCGACAGCGGAAGTGGAAAACATTACTGCATAAGGTATCTGAACATGAATCCCATGGATTAGCAAAGGAGCCCAATGCACACTTCTGGCTGAGACAGACTGAATATTTGTAAGTGAGTTTTAAAACTTATATAAAGATTGAAGTACCTCGAAGCAGAGCCCTACAATCAGGGGTTTATTTGTTCAGGTCCCGGACTGCACACTGAAAGAATGAAGATAAACTGAGCTTATAGTCAAAGCATGGGTGAAACCATGTGTCTGCTGTTTGGGAAATTTTCCATTTAACTTTGGGAAACATATAATGGGTCAAATGTATTGCAGATGTAACCCCATGAAAGTCAATGGGCTTCACTGGCGCCCAGTGAAGTTACCCAAGGAAGAAACTTGGCCCACACTATTTACTGGCACAAGAAGCAGCTCTGAATTGTTTGTGTTTGCTGGGCTACTCAACCTGAGGGACTGAATCTGAGCTTGGGGGATACACAAGAGGAGTTTGGAATTTAGCGAGGAGTTTTCCAAACTCCCTCTAGGTTGCTGTAATCACTGACAGTGCACAAAGATCCCAAGTTTTAGCTAGAAACTAGGCAGAGAGGTTTAGGCCCAGTTCAGTAAGATCATTAAGTAAATCCCCTCTGCGTACCTGGCTTTATGAATGCCAGGCTTTCTGAGACTGAGACCGGCTTCCAGCCACAGCATGCAAGCCTGCTGTGCAGAGGACTCACCTGGGTGTTTAGAATGCGGCTAGTTAAGCATTCACAGCAACCACTGAAAATGCTGCAGTCATCTGGGAACTTTCCTTTTCTCAACAGCACTTTCCTTTCCAAGAAAGCCTGCCAACTGAGGGCTGGGGTCCTGCCTTCTTGTGCCTGCTACGCTTTCAGGAGTCCAGCTCTGTGAATGCCTTATTGTGCCATTATGCTCCCTAAATCCTGGTCTTAGGATGTAGAAAAGTGTTAAACAAGCATCTTACCAAACAACAACAGTTGGCAGCTCTGAAGAGCCTTTCATCTAGAGAGCCCCGAGTGTTTTACAACCATGGATGAACAGAGCCTCACAATATCCCCAGTTTACAGATCATGGACCAGACTGATTGGTCCAAACTTGTCCACACAATGAGACAGTGGAAGACCTGTGGATAGAATACAGGAGTCCTGATTCCCAATGCCTGCTTTAACCTCTAAACCACACTACTCTAAATTTAGTCGACCTTCCCTCTCTTTTTAATGATGCCCCCAATCACCTAGTTCTGCACAGGAAAGCTGCCCACCCTGGGATGCCATTACTTGCCTGACATATCCCTGCACACAGCTATGCCCAGGAAGGACTTAACAGCCATTCCAGACATTCCTTTTCTCCCAGAAATCACGCTCCCTCACTTTAGTCTGAGCAGAACTTATCGCAGACTTTGCAGAGCCCCGAACTTGCAACAGTTTTATTCGCAAGTTTGATCATGAAATGATTTGAATTAGCACAAATATGCATGGGACTCAGGTTAGCGCTCACCTTATTCCTCCAGCCCAGCTCGGGCAGGTCTGCGTTACACTGGAACCTACTAGGCACACTACCAAGTCTGACGCTGCCTCTGGCACAAGAAAAACCACCCAGTGCACTGATCTGCGTTAGGCTCTCTACAACAAGGCTTCTCCTTAATGCTGAAAGGGGGGTGGCCCCATCAGTCTTTCATTTATTTTTACTGCTCCCTTAAGAGAATCCTTTAGCTCTAAAAAAACAAGGAGGAGTCAGCCCTAGGCAATATGACAATGATACAAGAGAGAGCAGCTGTTAGCTCTTTGGGACACTGTCAATCATTTAATGTGTTTTCCCCACGCAGCCTGAGAGAGTTTGCTGGCTTACCTCTCTCTGCCACCCTGTCCTACAGCCTTAGGAGCTGTCCATACAACAGGCTGTTCTCCTGCACCTTAGAAGCTTCCACACCAGTCTCAGTAGATGTAAACATGGAGCTGCTCAATTTGTTTTACAAAGCAGCTCAGTGGTCTGAACACAAGCCCAGGATCCAGGAACTCCTCAGTTCCAAACCTCCCTCTCCTACTTGCTGTCTCTGTGGCCTCAAGCACTTTCTGCCCAAGTTTCCCCTTCTGCTAAATTGGCTTCATAATATTACTGACTTCAGGAGTAATAAACGTGACATCACATGCAATTTTTAATGGCATATTTTATTCTTTTTAAAAATAGATGATGGTTATCAATAAGAATTCATCTGTTCTCCACACTCTCCATTCTTGCCTCTTTTACCCTGCATTCAGCAGAATCCCAGATTTCAAGAGAGCCATCAGGAATGACCAATACGAAAGCTTTGGGCCTAGGTCTCTTTGGGAACAATCTATCTTTCGAGGAATTAAATACTTTCCTCTCACACCACGAAGCCATTTTTTCTCTTCATGTGGTGCTTTTATTTCTTTCTGTCTTGCGAGCATTACTACACATCTGTTGGCAGCAACCTCCCACATGTTTTGATTCCGAAGTCAAACAAATAACCCTACCTCCGGCTAAATCTGTCTGCATCAATCTCCTCACATTGGTCCCTGTGATATCAGAGGGTTTTTTCCCCCTCAGAGCTCCCTGAAGGGATCACTGAGAATAATCACGTGGACGAAGTGCCACTTCAGGAAAGAAATAGCCGGTCTGGATTTTTATATATACTGCTCTGTACAGAGCTGGGAAATCTAATGTGAAAAAGCACAAGTGAAAAGTAGGCTACTCCAGCCTCCGCTGAGATGTGGTAAGCCAAGCTATGACAGCTATTATAGTCATTTACTTTGAGGGCTATCAGATGGGGACGAGAAGCCAATGAAACTCTTGTTATTCTTAGACTGTGAAGCTAGAAGCAGAAGAATGTGGTTGTTAAGGATAAAGCTGCTTTTTCAAGGAGCTCAGGAATCCTGCCTCTCTCTCAGTGAGGTACTGTTTCCATAATAACGAACCGATGCTCATCTACCCCAGCCAGAAAGGAGAGACTCTGTGCCTAGGTAGTCAAGTATCAGGGGGTAGCTGTGTTAATCTGTATCCACAAAAACAACAATCTGTTAGTCTTTAAGGTGCCACCGGACTCCCTGTTGGTTTTGTGCCTAGGTAGGTTAGCAGCTTACACAGATGGACAGGCAGACACGGGGTTTTAAGTCTGATAGGGCTCTCTGCACATTCCCAATCACACACACCCGACCTCACCAGCCACAGTACTACCAACAGGCTGGGAAGTGTGTGTGAGGGGGGGCAATCAAAGGAGGTGATGGGGCCAGGCCTATCTTATTTTGTATAGGGGGTCCTCTGCAAAAACAAAGCCATCCTTTAGTTTTGTACAATGATCCTTTGTGATCACATGCTCACGCCTCCTGCACAGTGCTCAGTAAGGAGCGTGTGCATTTCAACAACTGCCCTGGCAAGTCGCGTAAGTGCACCCCAGGGATCCAATACTATCTAGCAGAAGGCACTGAACTGACAAGTCTTTTCTGGAGCTTTGCCATGCAGCAATATTTGATCAACCGTAATTGTGGATGAGCAATCTGAGTTCAGACTGGATGATACGGGATGATACATTAAAATCCCCAATTAAGAAATACTGACAGCCAGATACCAATCTCTTTCACACTGAGTGACCCCTTTCGCCCTGCAATACAGCAGATCAGGATCTGCCTGCAAGTCCTCGTTCTGCATTTTGAAGCTGTTCCTCCCTTGGGGAGAATTAAAGGGTGGAGCTCTTTTTCCGCCCTCTGAATGAATGTGAGGTTAATGCTTTGTCTTAGGTGAGATGAGTTGGAAACTTCAGCTCAGCCACCAGACACTGACCTCCCACTTCCAAAACACAGTGTCCCAGAATTGCCCATCACATGAGGAAGCCTCTTCTCAAGTCTATTTTCTCCCAAGCCTCAGAGATGTCAAGGTGGCCCCACTCTCTGCCAGTGGAGGAAGGCTACAGGTTCAGTCCTTCCACTCTCTAGACACACTGAGTAGTACCCTACTCCACAAGCAGTCCCACTGAACCGACACAAGCCCTACATAGGAATGTACAATACTACAGCTACACACTTCTGAGATACCTCAGGATGAACTGTTTCATAGTATGATGGGCTACCATGCAGAAACTCAATGGAATTCCTCCTTGCTCACCCTCCCACACAAATGGATTTTGTCTTGGGGAGGCACTGTGATTCAGGGCCCAGTCTAATTCACAGCAAAGTTCATGGAAAGGCTCCTACAGACTTTGATGGGCCTTGGACTGAGTTCTCAAGCATCTGACTGGAAACATTAATGGTCAGAAGATGGGCTACATCTTGCATTGATTTAAATCAGCATAGGCCGATTTCCACCAACAATGCATTCTGCCCTGCATCTCAATATACATCAGCTACTGCAGTGGAGTTAGTCCAGTGTTCCTGGAGTCACTAAGATCAAAATCTGAGCCTGAGACTCTTTGAAGCTATAGAATCACGTTGTAAAAGGGTCATTTCACTTCTTCATCCTTCCCAGCTAGATAAACTGTGCCCAGCTCTCCCCTAAATACAGCAGGATTCTTTTGACTTCAGTGAAGTTAACTCTTGAATTACATCAGTGTAAACGAGAAGAGAATCAGGCCCGTTGAGTATTATAGTGTTTACTGAGGGCCAGATTCTGACTGTGCTTGTAACGCCAGTAGCATCAGAGAGAGTTACTTCTAATTTACAGCAGTGCAAAAAATATCAGGTTCTGCTCCTGGATAAAACAAACCGAGGTCCTGTCTGCTCTGTGTAGACGTTCAAGCTCCAAGAAGACCATTTGTAAGAGCAGGGATGTCCCAACCAAATGTGATTACACTGCCATGTAATGTGCTGTGAGGAAGCTGTCTACTACCCTGATGGCACAGGAATCCTTGTAGATGATACCACAGAAGGTAGCTGCCCTCCTGTATATATATATAGTGAGTGGGGCATTTTGGGATGCTTTGGAATGAAAGGAATCACATATTACACTTATGGATTGGTTCTGGACACTGTGTAATAAGAACCAGGATGAAGAGAAGCGAAGCAAAGCAAAGCTGCCTCATCTGCCATTAACTTCCTGGATGGGAAATGAGCAGGCACTTGCTGTCAATTCTCCCGCATTCTTCAGCAAGTTTATAGCATCACGTGTCACACTTGCCATGTGCATGACAACAGTGTCACACATAATGACATGCAATCACAGGAAGAGCTAGGACTGGAAAGCAAAGCACGGTGCCAGCTCTGACAGCTCTCTGCAAACTCAGGAGCTGAAGCTTGCAGCAATATTTGCACAGATCACATTTCCTCCTTGAAATATCACATCATGACACAAATGTCTATATACAAACATGCTGCAAGGAAACAAACAAGCACAAAGCAACAAACTTTACGGTATTACAGCCTTTAAAAAACTGCCTGTGGCTGGGATATTTCGGGTCATGCCAAACTCGAGAGCCTGATTCTCCCCTCACTTACACTGCTGTGAACTGGGAATAGCTTCACAGAAGTCGAAGGGTATGTCTACATCTACAATTTTGCAGCGCTGGTTGTTACAGCTGTATTAGTACAGCTGTATAGGGCCAGCGCTGCAGAGTGGCCACACTTATAGCAACCAGCGCTGCAAGTGGTGTTAGATGTGGCCACACTGCAGCGCTGTTGGGCGGCTTCAAGGGGGGTTCGGGGAACGCGAGAGCAAACCGCAGGGAAGGAGACCTGCTTGCACGGGGGTTCGGGGAACGCGAGAGCAAACCGGGGAAGGAGACCTGCTTCCCGGCGGTTTGCTCTCGCGTTCCCCGAACCCCCCTGCAAACCGCAGGAAAGGAGACCTGCTTGCTCGGGGGTTCGGGGAACGCGAGAGCAAACCGGGGAAGGAGACCTGCTTGATTACCAGAGAGGCTTCCTCAGGTGTGCTGCGATACCTGCTTATTCCACGGAGGTCAAGAAAAGCGCTGGTAAGTGTCTACACTTGATTACCAGCGCTGGATCACCAGCGCTGGATCCTCTACACCCGAGACAAAACGGGAGTACGGCCAGCGCTGCAAACAGGGAGTTGCAGCGTTGGTGATGCCCTGCAGATGTGTACACCTCCTAAGTTGCAGCGCTGTAACCCCCTCACCAGCGCTGCAACTTTGTGATGTAGACAAGCCCAAAGAGTTACACTGGTGTAAATGAGAAGACAATCAAACCTGCTATCTGTGCTTACAACTGATTTTAAAATGAGGCTGTCAAAGAATTCATCACAGGAGATACTTCAATGTATTTACCTTCACTGCACCCCTGCTATTATCCTCATTATACAGAGGGGGAACTGAATCACAGAGAGACAAAGTGACTTGCCCAAATCACACAGAAATCCTGTGGCAAAGCAAGGAACTGAACCTAGGTCTCTCAAGTCCCAGGCTAGTGTCCTAGCCACTGCCTATTCACTAGCCAAATTGCTCACTGCTATCAGAACATCACATTTCAGATGGAGGAGTAAAAGATGAGAATATGTGGCTCAGTGAATGAGAATCGGGACACCTGGGTTCTTTGTCTTGTCCACTGACCTACTGCATCACCTTGTGCAAACCACCTAATCTCTCTGTGCCTTGGTTTCCCCATCTGTGAACTGAGACTACAAACCTGTAAGCCCCTATATAAAACGCTTTGGGAGCTATGGATGAGGAGTGCTATACAATTGCCAAGTATTATTATGTGCTACAGGAGCAAAAGGCAAGCTAAGTTCTAAGAAAAATCCAAAGGGTGACTTCAAGGAGCAATGCACTAGGAAATACAACCACTGTCAGTCAGACAGTGAAAGACGCCACTGTAATGACCCTCCAGATTTCTGGCTAGGACTTCGGGAACTAAACAAAGACTAGCCTTCAGAGATTCCCTCCCAGTTTTTACACTGAGCCCAGTGCAATCTAGGATAGGGCTTCGGGTCTTTAGTAAATTCTGTATGAGTATTCATACAATGCAGGCATAAGCAATAAAGCTTAGACTTATGAAGATCACTAGCAAGTGTCAGTGCTTTGAGTTAAGAAGCACCCAGTCACCTGGAACATAGGAGTCACCATCACCAATGCATCCTGCTCGGGACCAGCCAGAACTGACATTAACTTTATCTATTAAACTAGCTTTCCGGTTAGCAATGCAAAGCAGCAGTCCTATGCTAAGTCACCAGGAAAGCTCAGCACAGTCGCTCTTCAAGGAAAGCCTAATGCTCTTTTGGAAAAAATATCCAACTGCAATGAATATTTCTGTTTCACTGGTGCAAAGAGATGATTGAACAGATACAAGGAACTATACTGTACAGTCAGGCGGCAAGCCTTTATTAATCCCAGTTATGTAACTTGCTTACTGAACAGCCAGCTGCAACAGGTGACACTTTGAAACGTGTCCAGTTGGTGATGCGCAAAATGTTGATGTTTGAACCTCAGCAGAACGAAGAGTTTATTTATAGCCCGGCATAAAAGTACAAAGATTAATGTTCTGCGTGAATACCAAAGGGACAGCACGCCTAGGCAATTTACTGTATTGACAGTCATTAGAACTTACTAAGTCTGGTAGCGATGCAAGTGCAGACTGATGGTGGCTGGGGGATCCTTTATGCATTATCAGTAAATATGATACTGCCCTGTTAATGGAGCACAGATATGCATAAGTCCTGTATATCATTATCCCTCTGCAGAAAGGAATTTAAAATACAACATTGTTAAACCCAATGTTGAGATACCGGAAAGAAGTAAGGGCTTGTCTACATTACCCACTGCATCGACGGGCAGTGATCGATCCTGCAGGGGTCGATTTATCGCGTCTAGTTTAGATGCGATAAATAGACTGCCGAGTGCTTTCCTGTTGACTCTGGTACTCCACTAGGGCGAGAGGCGCAGGCAGAGTTGACAGGAGAGCATCAGCCGTCGACTTACTGCAGTGAAGACACAGCGATAAGTAGATCCAAGTACGTCGACTTCAGCTATGCTATTCACGTAGCTGAAGTTGCATAACTTAGATCGATTCCCCACCACCACCCTAGCGTAGACCAGGTCTAAGCCTTCACCCAGTTTTCCAATCTGGCTAACAGTGGTACAGGTCTGTCTCATCTTACGCAGGGGTTCCATTCCGCAGTTAGCCCGTAAAGCGAAAACCTTGTATAGTCAAAATTACATTGAGTTGAATTGCCTGCACTACAGAAACAGTATTTAAATTGTTATTTTTCTCTCTTTTTTTTTTTTTTTTGCCAACCGCGTAAAGTTGAAATCGCACATGTTAAATGTGCATAAGATGTGACAGACCTGTAACTGTTGTGTTAGCTATATACTGAGAACCTGAAAATGCAAGACTGTATTTAACTCATGGCTTTGAGATCCCCAGAATACCGAAGGTGCGGATTGGAGTCTATAGTTGCTAATGTATAGTTGCTAATCAATGGTACAACCCTAAATTAAGGTTTCTCCAACATTTCAACATAAACATTACAGTTAATTTTCTTAATTTCAAAATGAACTGGATTTTATGGAACAGCCACTGTTTGCTCCTTACATGCTAACTGATTACTAAAAACATATTTATTAATATGGAAAGATGTAACCGACACAATGCATGATGCATTGTTATTGATCCTCAATAAATATGTTTAAAACAAGCCACTGGTATTATGGAAAGTGTCTTATGATGTCTAACTCAATTTCATATTGGGGAAAATAACAAAAGCATTACTGTATTTGTTTATTACAGTATGATATTCTTTCCATGGTTCCTGTTCAACTGCAGGTTACTCACCACTACTAAGAGTAACATAAGGGAGGAAGGAAGGAAGGGATAGCTCAGTGGTTTGTGCCTTGGCCTGCTAAACCCAGGGTTGTGAGTTCAATTCTTCAGGGGCTATTTAGGGATCTGGGGCAAATATCTGTATAGGGATTGAGCAAGGGGTTGGACTAGATGACCTCCTGAGGTCCCTTCCAACTCTGATAGTCTATAACTGAATATATATTAATACAAAGTGTCTCTTGTAAACAGAACCACTAAACTTTGTTAGTTTGGAATTTTCCCCTTTTCGGCAGGACTCCAACACCCTAATAAAAGTGATTCTTTGTACCTTCTATATATAGCACTTATATAGATTCCAAAAGGCTTTACAAATGTTTAATAACTAAGCTTCACAACACTCCTTTGAAATAGGTAAGCAATATCCTACCCATTGAGGCCCTGAGAAGTCAAATAACTGAACCAAGATCACACAAGTGGCAAAGTCAGGAATAGGAATTGCTAATGCCCAAAGCCTTGCTCTATAAATGCAAAGCACTCCACTTAGGAAGGAACAATCAATTGCACACATACAAAATGGGAAATAACTGCCTAGGAAGAAGTATTGTGGAAAGGGATCTAAAAGTTATAGTGGATCACAAGCTAAATACTAGTCAGGTGTAGCACTGTGGCAAAAAAAGCAAATATCATTCTGGGCTGTAGTAGCAGGAGTACTGCAAGTAAGACACAAGAAGTAATTCTTCCGCTCTACTCCACGATGATATGGTGTCATTGGGAGTGTCCAGTTCTGGGTGCCACATTTCAAGAAAGATGTGGACAAACTGGCAAAAGTCCAGCGAAGAGCAACAAAAATCATTAAAGGTCTAGAAAACATGACCTATGAGGAAAGACTGAAAAACTGGGTTTGTTTAGTTTGGAGAAGACAAGACTGAGAGGGGACATAACAGTTTTCAAATATACAAAAAGTATTCAAGGAGGAGGTGAAAAATTGTTCTCGTTAACCTCTGAGGATAAGACAAGAAGCAATGGGCTTAAATTGCAGCAAGGGCAGTTTAGGTTGGACATTAGGAAAAAATTCCTAACGATCAGGATGGATAAGTACTAGAATAAATTGCTTAGGGAGGTTGTGGAATCTCCATCATTGGAGATTTTTAAGAACAAACACCTGTTGGGGATGGTCTAGATAATACTTAGTCCTGAGTGATAATACTGAGTGCAGGGGACTGAACTAGATGATCAATTCAGGTCCCTTCCAGTCCTACCCTTCTATGATTCTAAAACTGATATGCTGCACAGTAAGGCCAGGATTTTCAAAAGTGTTCAGGGCCCATCAGCTCCCATTGAGGACAATAAGAGCTGTTGGATGTTGAGCTTTTTTAAAACCTGGCTGACAACGCAGTAAATTGACTCTGAGGCTGGCATAGCTATGCAAAAGGAAAGCCTATTTCATTCCCAATGAAGTCTCCTGAAGTGTGCAGAATTTGGCAGTGCCCAGGTAATTGGTGTGAAGCTGTTCATATTAGTCTCATGAAGACAAACTCTACTACCAAGGTCTTAAAGTGAGATTAAACGGATCCAGTAACTGGTAGCTGAGCTCACCCTGGACTCAACAGCTACTTTAGCAGTGTAGTTAGTTCCTGCTCTATGATATGTATAGAGACAGGGTAAATACTGGGGGCCTGAATCTAATTTCACTTATGCTGGTTTTATGCCAGTGTAACTCTTCTGATGTCCATGGCATTACAATTTATTTGCACTGGTATGAGAACAGAATCCACCCCGATCCTAGATCTTCTGAAGTACAACACTGCACCTGCGCTTCTCAGCCTTGGGAAGCAAAACGTCTTTACTCTGGATTATCGGGACACACTCAGTGTTGCCACTTGAATTATGATCTATATTGCTTGATATGAGACGATGCACAAAAGGATGCTGCACATTTTCCAATCAGTTGTAATAATAGCATTTCTGTGAGGCTTTGGTTGAAATTTACCCCTCCAGTCTGGCACCAAAGAAAAACAGCTACAGTTACAGATGGTTGAATGCTTGGTTCACATTTACTGAAGGTAAGTTTTAGATTCTCTGAGACAGCAATGCACTAGAGGCCAGATGCTCCACTGTCCAGGACCTTCTGCAGTAGTTTACACCTGTGCAGAATGATTAAAAAATGCTGCTAAATCAGTGCTTTGCACTCATGTAAATGAAGGCAGAAGGTGGTGAATCAAACACTTTCCCCTGTTATGCTGCATTTTGGGAAGGAAATGCTGCATTGTTTCCCAGTGCAACCATCCCTGCCATTTGTCTATGTCCTGCACCAACAGCTACTTACAATGACACTGATGCAGCTGACAGAACTGGATGCTGAAACGCCCTGCGTCTTGAGGCCAAGTAACAATCCAGGTGCCCACTTTGTCACAGCAATCACTACACCCTGATTCACTGATCACACTCCAGCAACAGGCAGTTATGTCTACATGTGGACTTAGTACTAGGCTTCTCCTAAATGGAGACTGTCAAATATGTTGAATTAAGTCATGGATTTTCGAGATAATGTTTCTTGGGTATAATGAGCTGAGGGATCAAAATTCATTTCACTCAGGCCTTGTCTGCACTGGGAGAGCTGGCTTTAATAAACCCAGTTTAAATAGGGTGCCTGTTTACACAGTTTATATGCAGCTTGCCTGGCTCATCTGTATTCAGAATGGTCCTTTGAAAACCACGTGCAGAAGTTTGATCTAAATCAGGTCCTTCACTAATCTAGAACACTTGTTCAAACATGGCTCAGTAATGGCCAGGGAAACTGTATTTGCACCTTCAAAACTGTGTCTGGTAATATAATTGTATCTGCTGTTTACGAAGGGGCTTAGTGCACACAGGCAACCTGCATCCTTGATTTATAACAATATGACAAAAAAAATGGCCACCTACACAAACTTGATGACTGACCAGGATCACAGAGCAAATTCTCCAGCCACACGCAGGAAGGACAAGCCTTAGTGTATAACAATAAATATTTAATTTAAAAAAGACCCTTGCTCTGAGTGCTTAAATTCCTGAAAGCAGCCAGCAGAGCCTTCCTTTTAAGTCCTGCCTGGTCTTTCACAAACAATATTTCTTTGTACTCCGCAAACTATCTTCCTTTTGAAAAATCCCGCCTCATATGCTGTCCCTGCTGCGGTTCTGATGCTTGTTTCTTGAATGAGAGAAGGAACAAAATGCAAGAGAAAAACAGCTTCCTAAAAATATGTGCGGACTTTTACCAAGCAGCCATTTTGTCTTATACTTCTCTGATTCTGATGCCCAAGCTGCCTGCACATAAATGCCAGACATGTTGCCATGGTTATCTCTGTTGTGTTAATGTGTCCATTTGGGGACCGAACCCAAAGCTAATCAACTTCCCTTGCCGATGGCCCTAATAGTACTTTGCAGTGCAATTAATCAGGCAAACGCAAATGATTACACTGCTGCCACTCGGCTTCATTCACATTTCCACTAACTTACTTATAAACCTGGAAGATCTACACAGGCAGGCGGAGGTTTTGCTGGCATCGGGCCATAACCTTGTTTCACTTGGGAAGTGATTTTATGCTGCCCAAACACACTGCAGTGGAAATGCATCTCTGTTTTCTAGAAAGAGGAAAAAACACAAGAGGCCATTCTTATTAGCCTGGAGTATTTTGTACTGCTCCAAAGTCAGCCCCTGCCAAGTCTGGTTTTACGAATCCATTAGCAAATTAAGCAACCCTGAGTTACAGCAGGCATGTGAATGTGGGGACGAGAGAAGTAGTATGAAAGACCCCCTCAATGTATTTAATAACAACCCCTTGTTATATCTCCACAATTATTGGGAAGAGACATTCTGCTTCATACACCTTAGATTAAGGCTTTACTTTCAGATACCAGAAAGAGTTAAATACACAGTGCAATCCTGAATGGTACTTGAAGTTAAAAAAATGAGAATGTCTGCAGCAAGTGTGACCAATGTCATGGTTTTACTGTGAGCTCCACAACATTTGGTGTTTTTCTTCAAGCCCCAGCTCCTGGAATCCAGTGATTAAGAAAAAATCTCAGCTTTAGTTTTAAAAGCCAAAAATAAACTTTCCAGGTCTCGTGGCTGCAGAGAAGATATTGAAAATGCAAAGCCTAATGACTCAGAAACCAGAAGGAAATGCAAAAGAACCTCAAAAGTAATTCTTGGGTTCTGACTCATGACTCTTGAATGCTTGCATACCAGAATTATGTCAATAGTGCCCTGAGAGAGGGATACGTATGGTCTGTTAATGCACCACCATTTGGCAGGAGGTGTTTTTGAGGAGGGAGGACGGATTTACAGCTGGCGTTAGGGGTAGATGATATCTAGGGAGCTTGCTTTCCAGACATTGGCAAAATAGCCATTCATCTTCCCCAGGAGCATGGGCCAGTGGACAGAGGCAAGAAGGCTGCTATTCTGTGCCCTTACCCCTATCCTGGCTTGGGAAGAGCCCCACACCAGCTGTCTGCATAGGGGACACACAGCACTAGCTCTGGCCCTGTATTGATTTTGTTTTGAGATAGCAAGTGAAGGCCAAGCTCTTAATTACTTTAATTGCCTGTGTTGCTGTTTCCTTTTATCTGTATTGAAGGGTTTCTATTGGGTTGTTTTCTGTTTAAACCGTAGTCAGGTAAACAGCAAACTCCAGGCTACGAGTTCATTACTGTGCCATTTATGGAGCAGGCAGCTAATAGACTCAGATCGTTGGCACTGTCTTACAACTCTGATAGGTTTCTTTAATCCAAACAGCAGAAGAGTTGGATGGTAAAAAAGGAACTTTCCAAAACCCTTGTTCTGCAGCACAGCAGGAATTTCAAGCATTGTCTGGAGTTTTCCTGCCCCACAGAGTTTTTAGTGGGTTTCCTATTTTGGTCCCTATCCTCCCTCGGGGTTTTAACATAGCAGCTTCAGAGATCCTATGAAGGGGGGAGCCATTATTTAGTTTCAGGCTACACTAACCCTAGTTACCCTGGACTGAATGGACCATTGTGACAAACCACTGTGATGATAGCTTCAGTAAGGACCTATTACCTCTATAACACAAAACAAAGCACTACTGCTTCCCAACAAAGCCTATGATGGAAGTCCAGTCTGCTTCTATGCAAACCCCCCTGGTGTCAATGCAGCTCCATGCATGTCACTGAATTTATCCCACACACTACAGTGAGAAAAGAGCCTTCCTCCCACTTTGTGTTCTCTGTGCAGGGACTAGGCAGTCCTAGCCCAGGGAGCTCCAGGACTCACCAGGCCAGCCGCTGCTGCTGGCAACAGTCTCTTCAAATGGGGTGGAGCCATAGCCCTTTCCCCAGTTTACACTTACCAGAGATACTGTCCTTTTCTCTTTAAGGATGGCAGAAAGGTTGTGTTCCCCCTTGGCTCCTGGAGGCGGTGACCACACCCACATAGAGGCACGGTGCCCAGGAATTTTCACTACACTGGTGCACCTTTGCACTGTCACTAAAACAGGGCTTAATGACTAAGCAAATAAGGAGGATGTCAGCAGGATGCAGGAATAATGTGCTCTGAGACGCCCAGAAATGAGCTTCCTGAAGTTTAACATAGGGAACAATGAGAGATGAAAGCAATGTTACGTAGTGATGAACCTGCAATGCGGAGATGAGATGCATGAACAACATAACATTTTGGAGCGTTACAGGCTCTGTGTGATGGGCGGAGGATACTAAGCGAACAGGAAGGATCGATCGTAACTCTTGGGAAGGGGTGGAAAATGTCACAAGGACTGGGTGATCCATACCTCCAAAGGGGAATCATTTAAAAATGGGCCAAAAAAGGAGAGTGGGCAGAGGATAAATAATGCCACAAAGGAGAATGAAAACAATAAAGAAATAAATGTGAATGCCTAAAAGTGACTAAGTAAAATACAGATGCATTGAAGAAAATCATTACTCCATTAAAACAACATGATTGTTTTATTTATCTCAGACATGGATCCTTTAGAGAGAGAGAGAGAGAGGGGAAGGGAGTTGAAACCTAGATCTTGCAGTCCTTACTCCAGTAAAAACCCACTCACTTCCATGGAAGTTTTTTTCTGAGTGAGAACTGAGTAAGGAGGGAAGGATCTCCTGAAAAAGCAGTACTACTATCTAAGCTAAGAGATTCAGAAATGTGAATGCAAAAATATGTGTGCATATTTTGCATGCCCAATTGCAGTGATTGTTTGAACAGGAACTGCCAAGTAGGTGAATGTCTGGCAAAATGTCAGGGCTCAGATGTCTAACTGGTCATTTGCAAGCACAATTTCTCCACCTCCATGTTTAACTGTGATACTGGCTGGTGAAAATTATGCACACAAACAATCCAGAAAATACAAACCCTAGGGTCAAGATTTGTGCCAAAGTACTTTGCACCTGTGCAAAGGGAAAGTTTCCAACACAGCATGATGGATGCCTCTGATTACACCTTGTGGGTTACAGAGCTTTTTAGTTCTAGATCACTGGTTCAAATCTAGCCCAGGTCAGTTACAACCAACAGACAAACTCTGATGGCCACTTATGTGAAATGAGATGGTGGTGGGGGTCTCATGTCCACATCACAAAACCTCCCCCACAGTTAGCACTGCTATTAGTGGTCTCCAGCAGAGATGCTAAGGGCTGAACATCCCATAGATGCTGAAATACTCTCTCACCCCTGAAGGTAGACTCCCAGGACTAGGGTTCAGGCATGAGTGGAGCAGACTTTGATCCCCACGGACGTCCGTTTTGCATCTTCACAGAGCACAAGAACATTTAAAATCGGCATTCTTTCCTCAGACTCATAGAATCCTAAGAAAACATTACCTCTTCCAATCCAGGAGGGCTCAGGAGTTATGGGGCAGGCTACCAGCAGAGGTCATCTAATAGAGCTCCAAAGTAGAGCATCCACCCTGAGGGCATCAGTTCATGGAGAGATTCAGGAACACAGACCTGACATTTGGCTCACCAAGCTTGGAACTGAGTCAGCCCCTTCACCTGAACAAAGCTCTTGCAGCCAGCTCCCACCTGCCTCCTTTCAAGAAGCCCTCCTCCCACACACACCCTTAGCAGGAGGAGGGGCAGGAGGAAAGATGGTTGTTGCGGGAGATCAAGGGAGAGAAGTTTCCCAGCTTCCATATAGTTGAACAACCTCAGCCCTGAGCCACTGAACTTTTATGAACGTAGGCTGATGTACTAGACTTAGAGCAGCTCATATGCTATGAGCTCCCAGTTCTAGTGTCACCCTTGAAAGGAAGATGTAGTTAGTCACTGGCTCTGCAAGTCCACATATATAATGTGTCTGCTGTGGCAAGGCACCTTCTTGGTCTCCCCAGCCTCTGCTGCTTTTAGCCCTGATGAGACAGGCTTGGGTAATCTGGTCCCCTTTGGGACACAGGGGAAGTCTGTTCCTTTCCTCCACCAGTCCTTTTTAGAGTATATCTCTCCCTTGTGGGAGAGAATACTGCCTCTCCTCCTGGTAATACTTGCTTCTTCTCTCCCCCTCTGTCATAAACAGATAGTTAAGGGTTAATGTCTCTTTTACCTGTAAAGGGTTACAAGCAGTGAACCTGGACCACCTGACCAGAGGACCAATCAGAAGACAAGATACTTTCAAATCTCGGTGGAGGGAAGTCTTTGTTTTGTTTTGTGTTGTTTGTTTGTCTGTTGTTCTCTCTGGGTTCTGAGAGTGACCAGACATACCTACAGGCGCTCTAATTTTCTGTTCAAGTAGTAAGTACAAGTAGAAAGGCAGTTTAGTCTTTTTGATTGTTTTCTTTATTTACAAATGTGTATTTTGCTGGAAGGATTTTAATTTGTATTTGTGCTGGGGGGAAGGCTTCTCTCTAGTGTCTATAGCTGAAAGACCCTGTAACATTTACCATCTTAATTACAGAGACAACTTTTACTTTTTTCTTTCTTTTATTAAAAGCTTTTCTTTTTTAAGACCTGATTGATTTTTTCCCCTTGTTGAGGCTCAAGGGAATTGAGTCTGTACTCACCAGGGAATTGGTGGGAGAAAGGAGGGAGGGGGGAAGGTGGAATTCCTCTGATTTTAGATTCACAGAGCTTGAATCTGTATTACCTCTTGGGGAGGGGAAAAAAAGGAGGGAGGAAGGTGCATTCCTCTCTGTTTTAAGATTCAAGGAGTTTGAATCACAGTGATCTTCCAGGGTAATCCAGGGAGGGAAAGCCTGGGAGAGGCAACGGTGGGGGAAAGGGTTTACTTTCCTTGTGTAAGATCCAGGGGGTCTGGGTCTTAGGGGTCCTCTGGGAAGGTTTTGGGGGGACCAGAGTGTACCAGGCACTGCAAGTCCTGGTTGGTGGCAGCACTACAAGATCTAAGCTGGTAATTAAGCTTAGGGGGATTCATGCTAGTACCCCATCTTTTGGATGCTAAGGTTCAGAGTGGGGGTTATACCATGACACCCTCTCCTTCCTCCCGGGAAGGGTTTAAAAAGGTCTCAGACAGCCCTTAGTTGGAATCAGCTGATCCTAATTAACTTCAGGTAGCTCCCTCTCAGCTGATTCTCACTGATACCTTGGCAACCCCTTCTCAGCTGAACCTGATTGACCCATAGTTACCCCCCAGTTGATAGGGAGGAGGGCCTTTTAACCCTCTGAGATTGGTTTCTACCCCTCCCTTGTAGCTGTCTGTCCTGAGTTTATCACACTGCTCAGGGTAATCACATGGCCAGCAGATCACGTACTACATTACTGTTGCTGCCTGATATGCTGCAGACTGGGCCGATACATTTTTTCCATTTAAAGCAGTGAGTTTGTGCCTCCAGTTGTAGTGACATGACGGATGACAGACAGAGATGACTCATCTCAGGGAGATGTTAATAAGTGATATTAGAACAGGAAACCTCTGAGGGTTCTGCTCAGGGTGTGGTGCAACAGGCCTATTATAGCTTCCCTTTTAACTTGGGCAAACTCCCTGAAATGACTAGAGCTACCGGTACCTAAATTCCCACCTCTTATACACACGGACTGGTGGATCTCTGGATTACATCTTTAAAATGGTATTTTTATCATGTGAATAACCCTGTGTAGAAAGAGGGGAGAAACCTGTCTTTTCTAACAGGGGGACTAAGAGGAGGACAAAGGAAACAGGCGAGAAAGTGATGGCTTGATGGTTCAGTGGATGAGACCCAAGCTGCCCAACTTCAGTCACGGTTCAAAGTTGAACTTTTTCTCTCTCTTTCTCTCATCTGTGGTTATATTTATCAGCTCTTTATCTCAAATCACAAAGAAAAGTCCAACCTGTTAGATGCAACACTGGAGCCAACAGAGATGGCAGGTGATGATAATAATTATAATTCGCCCTTATATAATTCTTTGTCACCTATAGCTCTCAAAGCGCATTACAAATGTGGGAGAGAATCGCTGTTGCTGCTTTATACTTGGAACAAGAGAAGCACAGAGAAGTGAAGTGACTTGCCCACGCAGTGAACCAATGGCAGAGCTCAGAACAGAACCCATATCTCTTGGCCCGGTGCTCCAACATTTAGGTCACAGATGCTCCTACTTGATGACTGACCAATACTCCTTATATCCAGAGGCCAATCTGATTTGTTACGTGTCTTGACACGCTACTGTGATCATTCCTGATCACATACAAAGACCAGAAAACTCTTTTGCTGGAAGGAGGGAGAAGTCAGCAGGATGCAGCAATGATTGTGACGTCAGGTTAAATAACTGGGACCTGAAATATCCCTTTTAGCTAAGGGCCAGGGACAGGTGGAGCAGGTATGGCATACAATTGTTCCTTTATCCCCTTGTGGCTGTCCATAACCCTGATGATTCACTGATCACTATTCAATGCTCAACCCTGAGCTGGGCTCCAGCCAGTTTATTGGGTGCACTTGGGAAGCCTGACCACCAGCACTGTCATGAGGCTTAAAGCAGCAGCTCTCGCAGTAGCCCAGAAGCAGTAACTGGGAAGATGACTGGCTCCCAAGGACCTCACAGGATGGCCTGTCACAGGCACCTGTGCCCAAATAGCCAGCACTGGCTGAGCCACAATGGGAGAAGCAGGGCAACCATGGCAACTAACGCCAAGCCTGGGAAATAGTGTTCATGCCTGGGGCTGCACTCATGTGCACAGAGACCTGATAAGCACATTTTAAGGGAAGGAAAGTGATTCATTTCCCAGCAGCGGGAGCAGTCATTTCGTGTCTGTACTGAGCAGAAGGGAAGAATCCCAGCTGATGTGAGGAACTAGAGGCTCACACAAGGGTTCACTCCAAGCTAGCTGCCCTCAAGAAGGCAGCAGGGAAAGGCTATGCCCTACCACAGAGTGTTGGCCAGGGAAAGCTTCCATACCCCTTGGCAGTCACGCGCCACAAGCCAGATACACCAGGAAAAGAGAAGTGGCAACCTGCCAGCCCCGAAACTCCATAGTCTGGAGGGTTCCACCCGAGGGAGAAGACAGTCTCACCCTCTAAGCCTCCCTTGCTCCAGAGCCTGGGGAATGGTTCCAGCAACACCCGGAGAGATGGTAGCACAACCCTGAGTGCTATACTTTTGTCAGTGGGGCACAGGACTCAGCTAAACTCCATGAAGACTCACTAAGGGTTGGAGAGGGGTGTCAGCACCAGCAAACCCAGGGCACTGGCCAGACTTGCTACCACCCTGCAGCTGAGTCCTAACTATAAAACTTCTGTTGTTCAAATTAATCTGTAGAGCTTCTGGTTCACGGGACAGTGTCCACAGAGAATCTGGTAGGCACACTTCAGGGTTGAACCCACTTCGCTTCTGGGGGCTCTGATTATGTTTCTTTACTTTAGTAAAAAGGATGTGATTCCTTGGTGGAGAAGGTGTTTGATTGCTGCCAGGGGTGTGTGTGGGGGGGGTTGCTCACCCATTTCCCCTTGATGTCTAGGCCTTTTTCTTTTACCTTTTGTTTCCATCTACACTCCTCCTTAGATATTTTGCCACGTGATCCTGTTTTACAGTGACATATTAGGAGCTTTCTGAAGCTGTTTTCTCCTTTTACAGAACTCTGTTTCTCCTTGAACTGTGTTTATTCCTTTATTTACCCAGCTATTAGATGCAAGCACCAAATCTCAGAAGTCTGGTTTCAACCACGGAGCCCAGTTCAACAAAGAGCTGAGAATTATGATCAATCCAAGCAGCACAGGTCTATTAGTCATAAGGTAAGCCTCAGAGGCACTTCTGAAGAAGTGCTAAGTGGGCTCCATCACTCTTGAGTACCAGGGCTGCACCAGGAGGATACTACATGTTAATAAAAAATACTGAGTGAGTTCCCCTGGCTAATCATCTCCAAAACCCAAACGCTTCATCCAGCTGAAAAGCCTATGCATTTTATTTTATTTTTTATATCCAGAATGCTTCCCTTTAATGTGCTAGATAGAAATGATAAATTATCCCGCATAGTGCTTCTCTTATGCAAATACTTAATTTTATTACAGCAAAGGCTTTAGTCAGTCATCGACTCTTTACCTACATTCCAGACTAAATAAGTCTTGTCCAGTGCCCATAAATAAATCAGCTTAGGAAAGTCAGTGGAAAGATAATTCTGCCAGCAGCCTTCAGTGGATGCTGATATTGTTATTACTGCCAGCTTTATTCACGGGGGAATTCTTCTGCAGCACACTAGAACTTAAAAAAAGCATTCTGCAATTTGAAGAGATGATTTTCATTTTCTTAGGGCTGTTATCTGTTTATAAAATAGAATCTAGTAGGCCATTCAGAGCAGATGCCCAATCTTCTCATGAATTTAGGATAATGGATTTATTACACTTTATCCCTTCTGTGTCCTATGGCAGATTTTAAGATGTTAGAATAGAGGCCAGGTGACATCAGAGAAAGTGATGGAATCACAGGCAATGATGAAATGGTATCAATGCCAACAACTGCAGTGGCACTCAGAGACTACATGACCCTTAGTCTGTTCATGCCTAGATATTACGGTGATTGGAGTCATACTTTCAGACTTGGATATGCCATTATCTGTAACTGCTATTCAGGGCTATAAAACCATCAGTCACACAACTATACTCCCAAGGCTACAGGTTCATTCACAGCTCAAATAAGGAAATATATACCAAGAAGATATTTTAAAATGGCTGACAGTGGTTTGATTTTAAAATGGTACTTAAGTCACCTGGGGTAGCTGCATCATTAGCCAGTAAGCGTCTTCAGCAGCCAGGTCTCAGATTAATAATGAATTCTATACATTAATATTTTTGTCTATAGTCAACCAAAGATGCTTTGCACTGGACTAGTTCAACAGTCTATGATGTATGTTTGGCACCCTAGAGGCTCTGGTTTAACTTCTAGCACAAGCAATTGGTAGGAGAATTGTAATTGGAGTGACTAACAGCAAAACCTGGGCTATTCTGTTTTTAAAAGGTGCAAGTAGCATTCCTTGAGGCAAGGGAAAGATTGGAAGAATACTCGGTGTTTTTGGCCAAAGTACATTTTTGATGCACCAGCAAAGCTCTTGGTGATGCTGGTCCCAAGGAGGAAAATAATGGTGCAGTATGCCCTGGCACACTCTTGGCAAGAAAACTGTTTATTTTCAAAGAAAATCAGTTAAAACAACATATTCAGCTGGCATCCCTAGGACTGTTTTGTTCAGAAAAATAAGAATTTGTAGTATTTCCTGATTGGCTGCTTGAGCCAAAAAATACTCAAGTTCTGGCAAGTGTCTTAGTACATCCACAGAACTTCATATGCACACAGTCCCCAGCTAATGGCAACAGCTCAGGCTAGGGGATCAAAGGTGAAGTATTATGAAAGCTAACCTGCAGATCCACCAGTTTCAGTTTGATAACTGGTCCGAACTGCTGGTTCTTGTGGTATATATTCATTTCAGAGATTGCACCAAACATGTTTCTAGAAGGCAAGGGCTAGGTAGATAGATTTCTGGTACAATGGAAGGCCCCAGACCAGCCAACCCTCACTCACATGAGTAATCCTTACTCACACAAGCAGTTCTAATGAAGCCAATGGCACTATTAATTATTATTATTACTCATGGGAGTGAGAGTTTGCATGCGCTGGGCCTCATTTGCCCCTGATCAGTTAAGACAGCTTTCTTCTGGTAGTTTAACCAATAGCTCTATACAAGGAACGGTTCACTGAGCTTTGCAGCAAGTACATTTGAACCAAATTCCATGATCCGTACTTGAGCACAACTCCCACTGACTTAATTAAGGACCACAAAATGCGTCCCTCTGCTTGCAGCCCATATTTTCACCCTTCAGTGGTTTCTTCATTTCATTCTGGATTTGTGACACTATCATGGGTCTTGCAATTTGGGTTTGCAAATCCCTGCAAGAAAATGCCTGTATTTCTTTACCTGGCATTAAAGACTAGAGTTGGGGGACTTCCTCAGATACTAGCACAGGTTGCTGATAGATGTGCATTCTAAAACGGTTCCTTTCATGGAAATGGAGCTGAATTTCCGAATCCCAACTAACAGGTACAATAAGAAAATGCTCCCTTTCCCCTTTCTGTCTCTACAATATCCTCTAGTAACAATCTGTAACCAGCATGGGTCCTTCCAGGCCTTTGGAAGAATCTAATCCTCTAAGCGGAAACTGATTCACTCTTCTCTGATGTATTAAAAAAAGAAAAACAAGTGAACAGGAGGCACTAAACAGCCACCTTGTTAAACCCAGACAGCTTTTCCAATTTAGTTTCTGAGCTGTTTATCACCATATAAAAAAGCCTGATACTCAGCAGACTAGATAAAGTCCAGAGTGTTGATGTTCATGTATTTCTCACATTTATATTTCAGGCTAAATTTGAGTAAGACTAGCCGGACAAATGAATTATTTTAGGCTAGATCTACGTATCTTAGGTCGATTTACCAGGCCGTAAGAATGGCGGCCAGTTGACAGCTGCTGCTCCCCCGTCGACTCCGCTTCCGCCTCTCGTGGAGTTCCGGAGTGGATGGCGGAGCGATCGGGGATCGATTTTATCACGTCTACACTAGACGCGATAAATCGATTCCCAATAGATCGATCACTACCCGCCGATCTGGCAGTTAGTGTAGACATACTCTAAATCTCAACTCTTATTCAGTGCCTGGAAAATAACTTCGATGTAGATCAGAAAAGAGACCTGGAAAACAAGCATTCAGGTCTGATACCAACTAGTCCCAGGGAAAACAGTTACTGCGTGAACAAGTAAAGATTATCAAGGACTTGCTTGAACAATAGATAGGGCCTTACCAAACTCACAGCTATGAAAAATGGGTTACGGACCATGAAATCTGGTCTTTTATGTGCTTTTACCCTATACTATCAAGCTTTCACAGAGGAGAGCAGCGTTTCCTCAGATTGGGGATGCTGACCCAAAAGGGAGTTACAGGAGGGCTGTAGGGTTATTTTAGGGGGATTGTGGTATTGCCACCCTTACTTCTGCGCTGCCTTCAGAGCTGGGCAGCCAGAGGGTAGCAGCTGTTGACTGAAGGCCCAGCTCTCCAGGCAGCAGCGCAGAAGTAGGGGTCGCAATATCATACCCCATGCCATCCTTCTGTGCTGCTGCTGCTGCTGCTGCTGGTAGAAGCTGGGCCTTCAGAGTGAGGATCCCGGCCAGCTGCCAACCTCTCCAACTGCCCAGCTCTGAAGGCAGAGCTGCCACCAGAAGCAGCGCAGAAGTAAGGGGAGCAGTACCACAACCTCCCTATAATAACCTTGTGACCCCGCCACAACTCCTTTTTGGGTCAGGATCCCTTCAATTACAACACCGTGAGATTTTACATTTAACTAGCTGAAATTATGAAATTTATTATTTTAAAAATCTTATGACCATGAAATTGACCAAAATGGACCATGAATTTGAAGAGCCCTAACAACAGAACATGGACAAAGGCAGTGTCTGTTGAGGGCTAAATATCTAATATGCAATAGCCTGAGGCTGTGTGAAAGGACTTCTCACAGCCAGTTTGCAACATTCCCCTACAACAAATTCACACTAACTTAATGGAAGGTGATCTGAATATACGAACGGCCATACTGGGTCAGACCAAAGGTCCATCTGCAGCCAATGTCAGGTGCTTCTGAGAAAATGAACAGAACAGGTAATCATCAAGTGACACATCTCCTGTTGCCCATTCCCAGTTTCTGATACCATGTAGATGGGTGCAGGATGCACGGATGGGTAGATCCTTCATATGTAGGGGCTTAAAACCTCTTCTCATTTTTAATCTCATATAATGCAGACCTCGATCTCCCAAGCTGCAATAAATGTGGAAGAGTTGCAGCTCTGTAGTTGCACAGAAGAGATGGAAAGGATGGAGATGGCTTTTCTGATTTGCAGAAAAATGGAGACTCCTGTAGGTAAACATTAAAATCCATCCAGCGTGTGCTGTAATGTTCACGCCTGGAAAACAGGAAAGCTAATGAACTGGCTTCATTGTGGTAAAATCAAACCATGCAATGGACTAGATCTTTGGTGAACGCGCAATTCCATGTATCCTTGTGAACAATTAGATAAGAAGGGCTGTACAGAGGAGTCCTCATTTCGCTTCTTCCTTGCCCTGTAAGATAACAGGAGCCAAAAGCTATCTTACATTGTTGAGCTCATACTACTGTATATAGAGAACCTTTTGTCTCAAGGAACTGAATTAAGGCCTCAGTGCCTTGGCACACAGCCCTCCATCCAAAAAACCGGATGATAACAAGGGCTTTTGGTGCTGATCTAGGCCAGACTTTAACCAGTAACCTAGAGCTGAAAGGCTCTAAATACCATTACTCAGCCTTTGAGCCAATCTGTTCCTCAAGTCCTTTAAAAATACCAGTATCCCAACAAGAACTTCCGCAGCGAGTTAGTAAGAGAAAGACCCATAAAGTGACATGGCAAAGTTTGTGATTTACTGTAACTGCTGATTATATGGAGGATAAATACAAGAACTACCGGTATATAAAATATAGTTAAGATAGTCTCCTTGGAGCAGTTCTCTCTTCTGCCGCCTAATCATATCCACTACATTTTAGCAGATTTCATAAAACGTGGGATGTAGGAAATGTAAGAGCTGTGATTCTGGGAAGATGATCCTGTCCCTGTGATTCTGGGGAGATGAGCTTTTTGACCCACTCACCCACCCACCCACTTTCTTAGTTATTCTTCAGACTGTCTTCCCTTTCCTATTTATGTCAATCACATATTAAAGTCATTTGTTTTAGCAGGTGCTGGTAGTGGGTGTACAAACTCTCCCTTGCACACCTCATTGTAAACAAGCGTCTCACCACCCTAAAGTGCTTTCTAGGTCTCCCTGTTTTGGTTTGGGACGGGAGTAGAACTTAAATATGGTAACTCTGTGAACAAAATCCCATGTTGTTCGGTTGGTCCAAGTGTGAATTTGCTCAAAGAGCTTCTATTTCTCAGTCCTCCAAAAAAGTGAGACTCTTCTAACAGCTGCATTCAGAACACTCTGCCCTGGGAGCTAGCCAAGCCCTGCCCTACTTAGATTAAACATGTCACCTCCATATCCTACCTGCATTCAGCGCTAGCCAACAGGCCATCTGTAAAAAAACATTCTGTTTTCTTTTTAAAAGTAGAGCGATAAATCCTCGAAGCCCCAACTGAGATAGGAGCCCTACAGCCTGCACAATCATACAACACGATACAGTCCCTGCTCTAGAGTTTACCATCTAGGTAAACAAGACAGACAAAGGGAAGAAGGGCATACAAACGCACAGAGAAGTGAAGTCACACAGCAGGTCAGTGGCAGAGAATGCAGGTCTCCTGCCTCTTCTGATGAGTGCCCTATCTGCTATACCACATTACCTCTACATTGGGCTCCCCTGAAAGTGCTGTCAGGCTGCCAGGTAGATGTCTAGAGAGTGAAACTGTATGCCAAACCTCATAAAACAGAGGAGGCAGGTTGCTAACATTTTGCTGATTTCATTTATATTTTGGAATTGCTACTAGTAAAACCAAAGAAGATAGAGTTTATGTTTTCTCTATATAAAAGGTTGCCTCTCTATATAGTTGGAGCCAAGCTACTAACGTTAAAACATCTGGAATTAATTATCTAAGCCAGATAATGTTTCCAGAATTATTTCAATAACGCAAACAGATATACACTCATTTTCATCTGTCTATTAAAGGACAATAGAGAAAGGTTTTGCAACTGTCAAGCAGTAGGCACACATCTGCCAATACTATGGGCTTCAGAGCATGTGACTGTGATCCTGCAGCTGCTCAGAAATTAGCCAAATATCATCTATAAAACTGTTAATGAAGCTACATAGGCTTAGCTGCAAAAACCTCAACCTTGGTATGAATTTTATATTACCATCATTATGATCAAATATGATCCAGATTGTATAGCTCTCCATTGTAGTATGGATGGATGGGTACAAAATATTGGAACCAAAAAAACCCAAGCTTTTTGTGGGGATATGTGAGGTCACACAAAACCAGGCCTGTTTTAAGAGCACCCTTTCTTAATTAAATTAACGATCCATTGCATTCATCCTGAACCCTGAAATCAGGGAGGATGGTTTTGATTCTATAACAAGACAGTGCATGGGAGTTCTCAGCAGAATCACTTCAGGCCAGCTCACAGTCAGTCCAGAGAAAACACCCTTAACCAACCTGCCTTTCACTAATTTCAATATGCTCCTCTGAAGCAGCATAGGCTTCTGTGGGTTTCTCAGTTGTTCTTCAGGTGTGATGTGCAAAGGCAAAGCTCTACCAGCCCTAACACAATTCAACAAGATCTATGTGAGATCTTATGTACCCCCTACTTCCAGAGTACTAAGCACCTCACCTATACTAATTAATTTATCCTCACCGCAATTCTGCAAGGAAGGGAAGTATTATAGAATCACAGAATCATAGGACTGGAAGGGACCTCGAGAAGTCTTTTAGTCCAGTCCCCTGCACTCAAGGCAGAACTAAGTATTATCCAGACCATCCCCAACAGATGTTTGTATAACTTGTTCTTAAAAATCTCCAATGATGGAGATTCCACAACCTGCCTAGGCAATTTATTCCAGTGCTTAACCACCCTCATAATTATGAAGTTTTTCCTAATCTCCAACCTAGGCTGCTCTTGCTGCAATTTAAGACCACTGCTTCTTGTCCTATCCTCAGGACAAGAACAATTTTTTCACCTTCCTCCTTGTAACAACCATTTATGTACTTGAAACTGTTATCATGTCCTCTCTCAGTCTCCTCTTCTCCAAACTAAACAAACCCATTTTTTTCAATCTTCCCTCACAGCTCATGTTTTCTAGATCTTTAATCATTTTTGTTGCTCTTCTCTGGATTTTCTCCAGTTTGTCCACATCTTTCCTGAAAAGTGGTGCCCAGAACTGGACATAATACTCCAGCTGAGGCTGTGTCAGCCCGGAGTATTGTGGAAGAATTACTTCTCGTGTCTTACTTTCAACACTCCTGCTAATACATTTCAGAATGATGTTTGCTTTTTTTGCAATGGTGTTACCCTATTGATTCATATTTAGCTTGTGGTCCACTATGACCCCCAGATCCCTTTCCACAGTACTCCTTCCTAGCCAGTCATTCCCCATTTTGTATATGTGCAATGTAATTGATTGTTCCTTCCAAAGTGGAGTACTTTGCATTTGTCCTTATTGAATTTCATCCTATTTACTTCAGACCATTACTCCAGTTTGTCCAGATCATTTTGAATTTTAATCCTACCCTCCAAAGCATTTGCAACCCCTCCCAGGTTGGTATTGTCCACAAACTTTATAAGTGTACTCTCTATGCCATTTTCTAAACCATTGTTGAAGATATGGAACAGAACCGGACCCAGAACTGATCTCTGCAGGACCCCGCTTGATAAGCCCTTCCAGCTTGACTGTGAACCACTGATAACCTGTTATGCACCTACCTTATAGTAGCTCCATCTAGATTGTATTTCCCTAGTTTGTTTATGAGGTCATGTAAGACAGTATCAGAGGTATGATAAAGCATGATGTCACACCAGAAGTCAATGATGCCTCATATACCACTCCCCAATGATCTGACACCCATCCACATTCCTAATACAATATCTGCACTAATCAAGTTGTGCTCAGCCAATACACTCAGAAGACTGGAGACTGCAAACAAAGGGAACAGTGTGAGACAAGGCATATCCAATGGAAGTTTTGTCTGAATGGGTGAAGTGCGTAAGGACTTCACGACTGACCGTTGAGACCAACTCTTGGTGTAAACTCACCTAACAGGGTGCTATGATTTTTTAATTTCTATTTCGGATCCTGCTACTCAGTTTCACTTAGTCCTCACTGAGGCAAAACAGCCACTGGGCCACAAGGGCTGCACAGGAACCTTTGTCCTGCAAAGGGGAGTTGCATAGCATCCGGACTGATTCTTCGGAAGGTCAGGCCATCATAGCCAGAACAGGAAGTGGCTGCAGTGGAACTCTGCAGAGGCCCAGCAATGCTCATGCAAACAGGAAGCTTTATTTCTCCCCTAGGTCACTTTTTCTAATCTTTTAAGCAGACACAGGCCACTTCAATTTGGATTTTTTTATCTTTTGATCAGCTAAAAGCTTCAGGATTTAATCCTGATTTTCAGAGGAATCTATGTATATTTGGTAGTGTTACAGAATCAGGGTAAATTTAAGGCCAGAGCATCCAGATACCAAGAAAATTGGCACAAAAGTATCCCCTTGTGAAAATACTAGATCCATATCATGTCTGCCCTTTACAAAATGAGTCCCTGCAACTCCAGTCCCACACTTACCGAGAGGATGCACATCTTCATTAGACTCCAAAAGAGGAACCCAAATTGGATCGTATTAAAAAAAATCCAACACCACTGCTACAAGGACACACAAGCTGCTGCAGAATCCTCCACTGCCCCTTCTGCAGCTGAGCCTCAAGGGAAGTCAGACAGCATCTCAAACTGAGAAAAATAAATCTAGCCTACACGGCCAGTGATAGACCCACATGCCTGTAGACGTGGCATATCTTGATTTTAGTAAAGCTTTTGATACTGTCCCGCATGACCTTCTCATAAATAAACTAGGGCAGTGTTTCCCAAACTTGGGAGGCCACTTGTTTAGGGAAAGCTCCTGGCGGGCCGGGCCGGTTTGTTTACCTGCCCCATCTTCAGGTCTGGCCGATCGCAGCTCCCACTGGCCGCGGTTCGCTGCTCCAGGCCAATGGGAGCTGCGGGAAGCAGTGTGGGCCGACGGAGGTACTGGCCGCCACTTCCAGCAGCTCCCATTGGCCTGAAGCGGCGAACTGTGGCCAGTGGGAGCCACGATCAGCCAGACCTGCAGACGCGGAAGGTAAACAAACCGGCCCGGCCTGCCATGGGCTTTCCCTGCACAAGCAGCATCCCAAATTTGTGAAACACTGAACTAGAGAAATGCAACCCAGGTGGAGCTACTATAAGGTGGATGCAAAACTGGTTGGAAGACCGTTCCCAGAGAGTAGTTATTAGTGGTTCACAGTCATGATGGAAGGGCTTAGCGAATGGGGTCCCACGGGGATCACTTCTGGGTCCAGTTCTGTTCAATATCTTCATCAATGATTTAGATAATAGCATACAGAGAGCACACTTATAAAGTTTGCAGACGATACCAACCTGGGAGGGGTTGCAAGTGCTTTGGAGATTAGGATTAAAATTCAAGATGATCTGGACAAACTGGAGAAATGGTTTGAAGTATACAGGATGAAATTCAATAAGGACAAATGCAAAGCACTCCACTTAGGAAGGAACAATCGGTTGCACACATAAAAAATGGGAATTGACTGGGTTTGTTTAGTCTGGAGAAGAGAAGACTGAGAAGGGGACACGATAACAGTTTTCAAGTATGTAAAAGGTTGTTACAAGGAGGAGGAAGTAACATTATTTTTCTTAACCTCTGAAGATAGGACAAGAAGCAGTGGGCTTAAATTGCAGCAAGGGAGGTTTAGTTGGATATTACGAAAAACTTCCTGTCAGGGTGGTTAAGCATTGGAATAAATTGCCTAGGGAGGTTGTGGAATCTCCATCACTGGAGATTTTTAAGAGCAGGTTAGACAAAAACCTGTCAGGGATGGTCTAGATAATTAGTAAGGGACTGGACTAGATGACCTCTCGAGGTCCCTCGCAGTTCAATGATTCTATGTCGGCAGGTGTTGGTGGGTTGCATCTCTTTCCAAATCCACAGGGACAAAACACACTGGTCAGTTCTTTATCCTCATTGTTCACACATGAGGGGGCTTCACAGGGTCATAGGCGCATACGAGGATGAGATGGTGTTTTCTAGTATTTAGAGCAGAGGACTGGGAGTCAGGACTTGTGGGCTCTGTTCCCAGTTCTGCCACTGACGCACTGTGTGATCGTGGGCAATTCCCATTAACTGTGCTGCTCCTCCATTTATTCTGTTATTTTACCTTGCTCAGTGCTTACATTCAAACCCTGTCGATATGGTCAAAGACTGTGCTTACTGATCAAGAACAAACTCTATCTGCCTACCAACAGAATGACAGCCTGTGTTCAGGGGAGCCATATCCTGAAAACTCACTGGATCAGCTACATAGAGGAAGCAGTGCCTCTCACACCACAGGGCACTGTGAGCTGGAGCTCCTGAAATGTATTCCTGGCTGTGCCACTGACTCATTGTGCAAGTCACTTAGCCTCTGTGCCTCAGTTTACCCACCAGTGAAATAAACCCTTACATCACACAGGTTTGGCGAGGTTTAATTCTAGATCTGTAAAGAGCTGTGAGACCCTCAGATTATAGGCTCCATAGAAAGGCAAAGTATTAGCATTACTACCTGATTCTTGTAGGTGTACAGCTGTGGGTTAATGCTAGCATGAGCTGAGTAAGCAAAGCATGTCAATCTGTCAGTCCAGTGCCTACCAGCTAGGAAACTTGCTTTTAACTGCTCATTGCCCCTGTTTTCATTCAGCTTCAAATGGCATTATATATCTGTGCTGGGCCCCTTTAAACTCTGGCCAATTCTCAGGCACACATCTGTACAAAATAAAACCCTATCAGGTACTGGTCAACTAGAAGTGGCTAGCTAGAGGAAATAGCCCTGCTAAGTACCGCCTGCCAGGTGATCTCATGGACACTCAGTCCCTCCATCCCCTCCATCACCTGCTACTCAACAGTGCTCACATTCAGCAACCCATTTGTTTTAAGGTGGCTCTTGGTTTCAGCCATTTCAGATGGTTGTTTTCTGGGGAAAGTGCTCCTTAAAACAAATCCTTTCCTCTCCACCTCACCCACATCTTTGACATTTCAGCGTTCCAGAAAATAAAATGTTTCCAAATCTAATTTTCAGCTTTGGATCTGCAAGACCTAGAGGCAACGCACAAGTAGGAAGAGTTCATTTCTCAAATCCCAGCTGAAAGATGAAAAGAATGGCAGAAGCTGGGTATAAAATCCTTTTGGGAGCCAGAGATTGACTCGCTGGGTAGGAAGTGACCTTCGCCCCCTTGCACAAAATATCTATCGGCTCACGGTCTAAATGCTCCCTAGCTCCCCAGAGATGGAATTTGTTTTCCTGTAGGTTGCAGTATGATTTGCTAAATATATTATGACGCACCAGTCCACAGCTCCCAGACCTCTGTGTGGCTTCTCCTCCCCTCTAGGAATTTCACATACAAATCACTGTCAAAGTGACAGCATTAGCACAAGTGAGTTAACACAGAGCATTCATCAACCTACAGCCCTAATTCTCCTGTATGCAAAGGCCACTTTACCCCTCTCTGACAGTGTAAAGGGTTGAGCTGTACCTGTTTTAAGGTCCCTTTACACTGCTACAGTAGTTGCAATGGCCTTATTATAAATGAGAATTGCTTACCTGAGCACAGGGTTTTCAAAAAGCCAGAAGGGTGTCAATTAGGCTCTATATATCACTTACCGTAACCAAATTTGGACTTTTTTTTCCTTAATAGGTTTGACTTCCTGATTCCCTGAGATATTGTTGTTATTTCTTTTTAAATCATTAAGTGGAAAAAAATATTCAAGAAACAAAGCAAAAATTTACTGTAGGGCCTAACATAAACAAAACTGTGGATTCATGCCCTGACAAATGCACATAGTGTTCCTATGCTCAGAACTGAAATAAGATTGGCACTATAAAAATATTTGGGAGGAAGAGCTGATGCAATTTCAATTTTAAATTAACGACCCCTGAAGGGGATGGACAGGGAAAAAGTTAAGCCCTCGTACTGGGGGGAAATAAGTTTTCAGACAAGTAAAACTGTGGGTCCTGAAAATATTTTTCTTTTCAATGCTTAAAATGCAGTTAGCAATGTGAAGAGTTAGCAATGGCCCCCAGAGAAGACAAATTTTAAGGCGAGTAATGTTCCTTCCTGTGCTACTCTAAACCAGGAGATGCCAGAGGATCCAGCTCAGATCCATGCTTAGCAGTTCAAACCCATGTCTCATCACTGTGACTATCCCATCCACCAAAAAACGGAAAACATCTGGACCAATGACTGTAGCAAGCTGGAGCCCTGGAGAGGAAGGGCATACACATACATCTGCTCTGCTTCCTGTTTTGTGTGATGAAAGACGCTTGTGGGATTTAAAAGAGAAAATCTGACAGTGCCACTGTTTATTCTCTGTGGGCCTTATTCACCACAACCCTATACTGGGCAGAGTTGCTTACTCAGGGTCAATGGAGTGCAAAGTGGGCGTGCGGTGCTACCACATCCGAAGGAAAGCACTTTATTTCACTCACTTTGCACTGGTGAAAATGACAGCAGGGAAATGGTGGATTGGGCCTTGTAGAAGTGAACTCTCTTGAGCAGTTTTCAATTTGAAGACTCTGAGGAGTGGGAGAGAGAGAGCAAGAGGCAGAGAGACTGTTTCTATCTGCTCCCTCAGGACCGAAGATGAAGGCTGCTGCGAGCTACCCTGCTGAAATACTATGCGCTGCATTGGACAGCATGGCCGCACCGGCTTTAGCGATACAGGAAGCTGTGGTTTCCGCTTCCACTTTGTAACTCAAGGTAAAATCCTGGTCCCTGTGCACAGCTGAATCAGGTTATCCGTGCACAGGGGAACTATATGTGGAAATGGGGCATTGGGATCCTACCCATGACACAAGGACAGAGTGTGAGTGCTCCCACAGCTCCAGGACGCAGGGTTAGATTTGTGGATATGGGTGGTCGTGGGCATGATGGCCGTGCTTGGCAACACACCTGTCCCAGCCCAATCCCCTGGCCCACTGTAGAGCCATGATGGAACTGTCCTTCCCAGGGCCTCTGTGCAGCCTCCCATCCGTGCAGCACACTTGGACAGGTTCCACTGCAATCCAGGCCTTCCCTGTCCCCTGGCAGGGGTAGGAAGATTTGGCTCACAAAGCTACGAAACAAAATAAGGTCCAACAAAATGCCTAGAAACGAAAGCTTTTTGCAAAAATGTGAATTCCCAGGCTGGTTTTAGATGGGCACCTACTGCAGCAGCAGTGCCAAGCTATCACTTTTCATCTTGAAATAAATCCCAAACTAGCCTTCAGTCCAAGAGCTGGACATTTCCGAGTTCAGACTGTGGTTAGCTATCAAAGACGACTAAAAAAAGATATTCCACACACAGGTGTTTTTCAAGGAGTAAGTCACCTCAACAGTCCCTTTTACAACTTCCCTTTTGATGTGTTCAGACTTCTCATTAAAGTTTCATTTCTTTCTATATTTTCTCTTGGGAGGGGGGGGTATGTGTGTACAAAAGTTTACTTCATAACTTTTGGCCGGCAGCTGCAATAGCAGCTGTCACCAAGGGACAAACTGTGCTTCAGACAAGGTTATTGACTTTACTGAAATTCCTCCATCATTTGAGGAGCAAAACAGAATTTCCTGCGTATAATCTGAAGTCATCTTCCCCTGCTAAGTTCCAGAAAGCATTTTTTTAATTGATTTTTAAAGATTAACAACATACAGGGTCTCCACGGTGACCTGTACCATTTTAAAGGCATCGAACCCAAAGATCTTTGATATTCTTATCCAAATGATTCATATAAGTTAAAAAGGAAGAAGAGAAAAGGAAAACAGCTCAAGTGGTGGACACGCTGTTGGCAGCAGCACACTGGAATAGAGCAGATAACTTGCCCTAAGTTTTGGTGGAGTTACCTGGACAGTTGGGTGTCATCATATGGCAAAGGGAAGAACTGAAATAAATTTTAATAGAAAAAATAGAGTCCAGTCTTCAGAAATGGAGCTGGGGGATTGTGAGCACAGTGGCCATGTCCTGCAACTTACCTGATCCAGCCCCAAATCCTTAATACAATTTGCTTAGCTTTGTCTGAACTGTAGGCATAGGCCATGAAAGACCTCATGCCAGATATTTTTTTTGATGGTGTCTGTTAGCCCCCATTACTAATATTTCTCTTACCCTTGCTAGCCAGAGGGAAACACTGGATTGTTCCCCCTGCTTGCATCATGCTGCAACAGTACCTTCGGCCACATTTACTACACTTAGCAGGCTACAACATGTGCCAAGGGAGTCCCAAGGGAGTAGTTGTGTGACGCACTGAGAGACTTGTGACCCAAATTCTGGGACTTTTGGACACTCCCATCAGCTAGGAGTCACGATCCCCTTGTACTGCAGTTCAACAAGTATTATGTAATCTCATCACAGGCGTTAAGTCTCTGGCTTTAAAAAAGTGTCCCTGAATTTCAGTGCAGACAGCAGATGATCTTGCTGCCCTTTGGCTATGCCTAGTGCTCCGCTTCTGTATGGATGACAGCAGTAACTCCACATCCCTTTCCAACCTGAGCAGTTACAGATCTTTTATTGTTGCCTATTTTAAAATATGTACTGAAATGACAGTTATCTAGACTCATACATTTGTTACAGCTTGCCTTTGGTGGCTGTCTGTCTATTTAGCAGCCAGCGTTGTTCTTTCCTCTTCCGTGCGCAATGTGTTAAAGTGGACGGCACTAAAAGATAGCAGGTTAAAGTTATCGGGCCAAGTCTTGCAGCCCTTACAAAGTCTCAACTCCCACTGACTTCAGTGGGACCCCAGCACAGGCACTGAGTTTCCCAGTGGACCCTGCATGCCCATAAATCACTGAACAGGTTAATGCGTGTGTGGACTTTCATGTTTATTTTACCCTCTCCAAACCCCTGGGTCATTTCAAAATGCCACCAGCCTGGGCAAATGCAGAGCTGGTGTCCCCTGAGAGTCCTTCTCTCACTCATGCCCAGCCATCCAAGAAAGAGAGAGGACTTTCTTCAAGGGAGAGCACTCACATCTCTGTCATAACATCTGGCCGGGGGGAGAAGCCTGAGTTCATATCCCATCCCAAAGCTCCATGTTAACACCTCGGTCCTCTGTCGGCACATTCCCAGGCCACACTGAAGGATTCGTTTTGAGCAATAAATTGAACATGAATGCTGCAATGCTGGGTCACGTAGCCTAAAACCTATCACCCATCCCAGACCTGATTTCTACACCGACCCGAACTAAGTCACTCGCATATATGGCCGCTGGTGCGCTGCAAAGCTTGTACAGCCCAGAGTGTGCCCTTCCAGGACCATGATGGTAGGTACTGACAGCCTATAAAACCACATTTCTGTCTCTCCAGACAGATATGTTCTCGCACATACATATCACTTGCTTACTAAGGGATTTTGCCCTTCACTTGTCCCCTCTTGCACATTTCCACTGTGTCTTGGCTGTCCTCACAGAAGCACAGGCCACTGCTGCAGTTGGAAGCGTCACCTGGTTCTACTGCATTTGATCATTTGCCCCCTCCCCCTGGATCTGAATCCTGGGACTGATGGTTTTTTACCACCTTAAGGCTCGCTTCCACCTAGCTCAAGTTCCAGGCCTGCCTGCTTTATTTACTCTACATTGCAGTTTAGACAGCACTATAAACCCAAATTATTTTGGAAGCTCCTCAAATAAACAGATGGGCAGAACAATGCCAAGTAAATAAGTATCCCCTCCAAGGACAGGAAAAGAGACAGCAGGCATTTAGCAGCACAATCGGTATTGTGCTCACTTACCTAATCACTGGTTCAGGTATCGCCTCTGCTCCCGCTGGAACTTGGACTCCTTTCTCCCACTCCTGCCTCCAGGGATCGGCAAGTATGTAGTACTCATCTGGACTCAACTGATGTGAGTCAGGGATTTTCATGGCTGTTATCAGATCGGTACGAAAAACCTACAGAAAAAAGCAATGAGACAGTCTTAAATGACTCGGCAGAGATGAGACATTGCACTGGGGCAGCGGCATTCCCCTTGCAAGCTGGCATTCTGTTGCCTTTACGGATTTCCCAACGGGACAGTCATGCCAGGCCTGAAAAAAGACAGGGACCAGCCTGGAGCAGTGGAAGTAACTGTGGAGAACAGGTAAACTCCTGTTCACACACTAGGATATATCATCAGACTTTCTGTTTTCCTTCATATTATAACGCAAGGGCTTTCAAGAAAACTTCCTGTCTTCAGCTCAGCTTCCCCTCCCCTTTCATGGGGGTCAAGGGGACAGGCTACTGGAGTGGCAGCTCACAGAACTGGACTGAACCCCAGAGCCCATGCAGAGTATCTCTTTACTTCCTGATTCTCTCACATTATTTCACTTTCCTGTTATTCATGCTCCCAGTTAGGGGAAGACCTGGCTGACTGCAACTGATGGCTGAGTCATCCCTGCTTAAAGACACTGAGACAAAACTGCTCCACGGAATTCTGGTCTTTCCACTGGGAGGCCTCAATGTCCCGGAGTAGGCTGAGATCCTGGAACTTGGTGGCCTGGATGAACTTGGACCACTATTCTTATTATTCCAACAAGCAGAAGAGAATGCAGGCTTCTCTTCCCACAACTTTAGGGGAGAGAGGGAACAAACCACAGAATGCTCTCAGTGTGTTCCCCAAGAGAGGAGCAGATTGTCAGCATGGGAGGTGCAGGTAACTAAGAGATGGGACTGCGTGTGATTAGAATATCAAACTCTTATGACCAGCACCTCTGGCTTTTATGACTGAGGAATCTCACTGTGGGATTCACTCTCTTCTCCTCCTGCCACATAATAGGCACATTAGCCATTTGTCAAATTACAACTAGATGAAAAGACAAGCAGCAAATATCTTGATATCTAAACATAATAGGCCTGACTCTCATCTCACTTACACTGGTGTAAATCAAGAGTAACTCCATTTTACATCAGTGTAGGATGCGTGTATGTGAGATCCGGGCTTTATATTTCAATCAATGCTGGGAGAGAGATAGCCAACATTAAAGAAGGGTAAAATAAAGGGTGCACTATTTTCCTCCAGGCGATAAATGGATTAAACATATTCATACAAACAACTACTTTGAACTCAGCAGAAAAATCAAAGACTCCATGTTTTCATTGCATTCAGCTTTCTTGGGACATGTTGATGTTTTCTTTCTTCTTGAATGGCTAATACAGATAAGGCTGTAGTGAATGTACACAGTCACCTGATTCCCGTGCATGTTTTAGTTTTTATTATCTGCTACAAATGCAGAGAAATCAGCAAAACCCTTCTATGATCTGCCTTCAGAAACTGCTCCTTTCAGGTCACAACACAGTTCTCATACAAAATGCTCTGGGTCTTTTTTTCTAAAACTCATCATTCTTAAAACATAGCCAGAGCAGCCCTGGCAAATGCAGAGGCACTTAAAAACAGCCAGATTCTTTGACACTGACCTTGCCCCCGTTTCAGAAGCAAACATAGCATTGCCATTGAACAGCCTGTCTCTGCAACACAGTGATTCAGGGACATGCTGGAAAACCATGGGTTGAGCTACATCCAGCATCCTTAAAGGAAAACTCCTGTGTTAATTATAAATCTTAATGGGCAAAACCAATATTTTCTACGGGGTAGAATAGCGGGCCCTCAGTGTGGGTACCTGTGGGTGGAGAGGAAAGGTATAAGGAACCATTCAGAAGCTATCTACAATTTTAGTCCCAGACGGCAACACCTGGGGTGCAAGCTACTCCCAAAGAAACATCTGGGGGCAGGCAAACGGTGAGGGAACTTTCTACCTTCAGCTACTCCAGTCCTACAGTTTTTTTCAAAAACATGGTATGAATTTTTTTAAAATGAGAGGAAATATTTTTTTCTGGATTGCCTTGGTACTAAAAATCTTTGTGACCCTTTTTCCTCAAGCTTCCAAGGAATATTCCCTCTCTTTGGAGAGAGACTAAGCCTGGGAAATTCCATCCCATAACGTGAATGTTTCAGAAAGCTGCAAACGGCTGAGAACAGACAGTTCAAATGACAAAACTTCTGCATCCATAACTATGGCAGTCACTACTCCCGCCCCACATTACATATAGGGATGGAACAATGGACACTTGAATCCAGACACCTAAGAAATCTTCCCTGATCAGAACGAGTATTGAAACCTGCCCCTGGAGTTCTGGTTCCAGGTTGGCTCCGTAAGTACAAAGGGTTCTGGCTTGGCAGCTGAAAAGATTTTGTCCCCTGGTGGAAATGTTGTGAGATTCCTGCTATTTGGGGGTGAGATTTCAAAAGATCCACTCACAAGATCTGATATCAAGAAGTGGACAAGATACATTTGAGGTGGCTGGTGTCCTCATGTTCTTCAGGGGACGATGCTGGTCTTCCTGTCCCCAGCGTCCCCCAGACCGAAGAAGCCAGGACTTCACCAACTGGCTGAACCCTTTTCTGAAAATGACATGATTGTGGACAGAGGCTGCAGGCAGCTCACTCTCTCCTCCACAGACAGCAGGATCCCTCCACCTAACAAACCTCTTTGTCCTTCTCAACCCTCAGTCTGCATAATGCTAGGAAGTATGGCTATTTTCCTTTTAGTTTGGAGGGACTACTTTTTTTATTTTACAGCAAATGTGAAAGGATACCAAGAGAGAAAGACATCCATAGGTGAGTCACAGGGCTATATCTGTTTTCACTTGCACCATAATAAATCCAGAGCGCCAACAGAGGTATTCCGGATTTACACTGGTGTAACTAAGACCAGGATCTGCCTCACAAATACAGAAGCCCTAGACAGGGTATCACAAATGCTCTGTGGCGTTATTGTTCAGAGATCCCAAAGGAGTAGATGAAGATGGGCCAGATATTCAGCTGATGTAAATCAGTGTAGCTTGAACAGAGGTATGTCAATTTACACCAACTGGGTTCTGGCCATCTGTTTTCAGTATTGCTGTAATAAAAAGTGAAGGAAGAGAATGGAAAATTGTTTGCAGAATCATTTCTGAATGGAGCCCAGATTCTACTCCGTTCCACTAGCGTAAATCTGGGGTGACTCTTCTGCAGAGAATGAACTTACTCCCAATTTAGACCAGAATTTGGCCCAGAATGCCTCTTAAAGTTTTCTTTGAGGTGTCAGCAACACTTCTGAAATTCACAAGGTTGTAATTGTTGGTCTTAATTGCTAATGGTTATTGGATGACACAGATGTTAAGACCAATCCCTGGCACATTTTGGGGCTCACTAACAGCATACCAGTTTGCTGGAAACACAAAGGAATTACTAGGTTATAAAGCTGTTTCACACTTTAATATTCTGTCTGGCTTCCCAAAAGGATGGATATTGTTTACAGTCTTGGGGAAAAAAACAGCTTGTTTAGCGAACAGGAAAAAAATCAAACTAAATGGTGGTATACATGCCTGCCTACATGGCCAGAGCCTGCAGCCGAACACACTCCAATTCTCACTGACCCGTTAAACTGCTCAACTGGGCCCCTCCTCTCGGAGAATTCTCCAGCCCTGGGATAGTGATTTTGCTCATCTTCCCTTCCCATTTTGCTTCTGGACCTAGTGAGGTTTCCCTGATGTACACTGTGGGGAAAAAAATAATTCCACAAAACAGATCATGGTAAATAAGGTTTTTCGTCCAGGGGATTGCCTGACAGCAACGATTTGATTAGAGCTACCCCATCTCTTGGAGAATAAAGAACCATTTGTAAATGAAAATGGATGATTTCTCCTTTTCTCCGCATCAGTTATTATCTGAAATAATAACCCACAATGCCAGCAATAACATCCAGACACCAGCTATCCCTAATCAGTCTGTCTCAGGCTACTTCTGCATTACCTTATGTGTGGCTGGGATGGATCAGGTGTTTTCTTCACTGCTTATTCTCAAACTAACTATTGCTTGGGATGAACTGTAATGAATGATTCCAGGATGGCTTCACACTTTCAGTACAAAGATCAAATGCCCTGGAGGGTATTTGGGAAAGCAAATGGGATACTATATAGGAAAAATAGACATTAACCCCTAACTGAGACCTGGTATTTAGGTCAGTTCATTTAATTCTCAGAGCCTCAGCTGATAACCCAATTACAGCTAAGTACAAATACATAAACAACCTTTTCTATATTGCTACCTCTTTGGACACCAGTAGCACCTTTTTCCTGCTGCATTTGTTTGGAGACATTTTTGACCACATCTATAAAGAGCTAAATTAAACTGCCCAGACACAGTCTGGCTACATCTTCCAATAAAAACATAATTAACAGCCTACATGTTATAGTCAGAGCTAGGCTGGGTTTGAGAAAGGTCAAGTTCCTTGAAGTCTCCATATGCCAATATAATTTAATTGTTAAGAACACCACAGTAACATTTTATTATGCTACTAGGCTGAAAAATTAAAATAAGATTAAGACAAATGCTAAGTAAACATAAGAAGTAATGTGAAAAAGACATCACAGTCCTTACAGTTTTGCATCTCTGAATATCAAGCAATACGAAAACTATAAATAAATATAAATAAAAAATAAAGCCAATGCAGCTCTAATGCATTTCTAAAACATAATGTATGTATGTGCCCTTTTAGTGATAGATCTACAGTCCCCAATGTCACCATTCAGACCTAAAAGCTGTTTACGTTACTCAGTATCACCAAGTGACTATCTCCAAAGGATATAAAACAAGCAAGATTCAGCATCAATCTGAACCTTTTACCTTGCTCTGAGTTTCCACCTAGCCTGTTAGAACAAGGGATAATTCTGTTTCGGTGGCTACGAAGATCTCCCCTCTCTGAATTGTACATGTTTTAATAACAGGACATGAGATCCATTTAAAATCCTACTATTTGTTTACTTACAAATTCAATGAGGCTAAAATGTTATAGCATTTCTAATGTGTCCAACTCAAGGCACCTTGCCAGCCATCATTTTCAGTAAGGGCTTACTCATTTGGAGGTCTCTCAATTTTTTATGCCCAACCTGATACCCTTGGGGATTTATTCTCTAAGGTGCTCAGCACAGTACCCATAACTCCAGCTGGAGCAAGGGAAAGTTGCAGATTCTCAGTACCTCTGAGAGGCCCAATTTGGGCAATGAAATATTGAGGTACCCAAAACAAATAAACACTTTTGAAAATGTAAGGTGTGACCAATCTGTGCCTCAGCTTCCCCATCTATAAAATGGGGATAATGACTGACTCACAGGGGTAACAGGCATAACTTACTGATGGGTAAAACTTACCCTTCTGCATGAGGTCCAAACACCATGTCCCACTTAGACTCCACTGAAAAGGCTTAAGTGGGACTCATGATCTTGTGCGGGCCCTCAGCAATTTCTCCCTTTGGGAGTCTCGGGTGAAGTGCAAAGTTCTATTTGACAACAAGGAGGATAACAGCAAGAGACATGCAAAACCAAGTTTTTCTCTTTGAAACAGTTGCTAAGTTTGCCAGAAGTCTCAATCTCAGAGACACTGCCTGCCTTTGAGATTGCTGTAGGATCCCTGAAGTGTGCATTCAGCTACCTGACCTTGTTGTCAACTCAGAACTTCCAGCCTCTTCCTCCTGGTGCTTCACCACCCATCCACATCAGCTACCTGGTGATGATACTGACTTCAAAGACTTAGCTGTATAAGTAATTACAAATATGACATCACTCCTTCATGATATGCAAATAACGAGAAATCGTCCAGGAATTTTCTGGCTCGGGAGTCTGAAACTGGCACAGAAGACAAAACGCTGCTGAGAAAAAACACAGCTCGTGCAGAAATTCAAGAATGTTTTCTTCCTCCCAATTACTTTTTTATTGAAGTATGATTGTGCAATTACACTAACCTGCCAGGAAAGCACAACTACCAGGACCCCAGTTCCAATGCCTGCAGCATCAGGCATGGCTTTTAGTCTTCTCTTGGGAGACCATCCCTCCTTTTTTCTGTCCATAACTGACAAGCACAGCATCAGAACTCAGAGTTATGGGATTCATTGAGGATTGGTGGGTGCAGGGGAGCTGAGATTGCCAACTGTGATAGTGACAACAGGATATGGACAGCTGTCTATCAATAAATATACTAACTCCACCAACTCCCGGCACAGAGGCCAGTGAACAGCCGCCTGATGGCAATTTTGGTCACTCCCAATCTGACCTTGATTTAAACTGGTGACCTAAAAGCAAAAGATTCCATACCTCATCGTCATCTCCCTTGAGAATTTTACCCTACAGAGAAACAGAAACTTTTCCAAATAATTATCTCCGCCATCACTAAAGAAGATACCTATCATCGGATATTTAGTGTTGCAAGAGATCATGGGTTTAACTGTGCTGTGTTGATTATTCTCTTAATTATCAGCAAGATTTAAAAAAACTAGGCTAAGTTATAAGAAATATTTACTGTTTTAAAAATAAAAGATTCGATTAAAAAAATAAAAGTGTGATCACAGAGAGTGAAGACCAAGGGGCTGATTGTCTCACACCGGTTTTCCCCCGAGCGGCTAACTCCATTGACATGAGAGAATTACTTTGGATTTACATTGTATGAGGGAAAGCAGGATAACTTGACTAGTGGATCTCTGGGCTCCTAACTTTACACTCCACCTTCAAAAAGATCATTCTGCTGTCTCTTGAAAAGAGGACTTTGGCAGCTACAGAGCCCTGGTTTTAGAAGAGTAACCTAGCTAGGGATCTTAATTCTTATTTGCAAAGCCGTGATCACATGACTGTAGTATGCTAAAGACAGTGGGTTGGATCCTCCGGTCTCGGCACAGGACCAGAGAGAGGTATGCAAAAGTGATTTACACCAGCCTGGAATCTGGTCCATCATCTTCATTCTACAAATTGAAGGAACAGAGGTACAGAGATGCAAAGTGACTTGCTCAAAGTCACACAAGTCTGTAGCAGAGATGGGAAGAGCATCCAGGTCATGTGCCTTATCTGATGGATGTGTATAAGCGTGCAGGACAGAGAACTAAATGCTGGATTGTTCATTGTCTCTGTAGGTCATGTTAAGTCTTAGAAACTGCAGAAGCTTTGGAGCCCCCATAACAAATCAGTGATGGAGCCTCCAATTGTATGTGTCACCTTAATGGCTGTAGTAAGGGTTCAGAAAACAAAGCTGGCTTGAGCTATCTAATTTGTTTGTTTCTCTACTTGTATGGCCATATCACCAACATATCCAGCACTCGTCATATAAACTCCCCCATCATTCATGGACCAAATGCCATCAGAGTCGAGTTTGGCTATGTAATCTGTCATCTATGCAACAAAGAACACCCCACCCCTGGCATCTGGAGGCTTTCTGCAGACAGTGGACTGAAAAGAGGCGCTGAATGGAGAAAAGAAAAAGTCCTAAAACTGGTGATCAGTATTGCTTGCCACTAGGCAGTGACACTTTGCTCCAGTGCTCTCTGTCCACAGAAAGACTTCTTTGGCACAGGAGCACAAAGGCAACGATAAAAAGCATTAAAAATCCTTGCTCCTCTTGCAGCAGAAAGTGGACTCATTTTATCTTGATGTGTGCTGTGTGGACTGGATCTATGTTCCGTGGGCGCTCAGCTCCTCACCATACAGACTAAGATCAACACATTTTGCTTAGTTTACAGCTGTTACCTGGGGTTATTTATTTAATTCTTTCTCAGTCTGCATGGTTGCTTGAAGGGGTCACAGTTCCTGCACTGCCTGGGTGCCTTCAGCACCCCGGTAGCATCTCCATTGAAAGCTTATGCTGTGCAGCCTACCTGACTTTGGTCACTAGTCTGAGTAAAGCCAGGACCAGCTTTACAAATAGCTCACAAGATCCTCAGGGGTTGAAGTGAAGCATAGTGTTGTGAGGGCAAGACCTTCCTGAATGCTACGGAACACAGCCTGCTGTCCTTACCATTGAAAAGGGAGAGTGAATCAGTGTTCTGCACAATTTCTCACCAGTGTATTGCACAAATCACAGGCTTGTGTTTTCCTGCACTAAGACTTTCCCCAAACTCATCCCTTCAGGCTTGTCAACTCACGTTGGGATAGAAGATTAGTTCTAATTTTAAACCAAATAAGTCTGATTGTATCTATTTCCCCAAAGATGATAAGGCACATTGCAGGCTGGATTTGTAATATTACCGATTCGCTTATTTAGTCCTTCTTCGAAGACAGATAAGCCTCCACTTTCAAAGGCAGCAAGTGTGCCAACACTCTATCATGACGATGCCTCTGTTTTTCCATGAAGAACTGGAAATGCATAAATTACTAACTATCAAAGCAGAACGCTTTAGAAATGATAGAATGCCACAGAAATTCTAAAGGAAAGCAGATCAGTTGTCTGGAAATCTACCAGCAGCTAATATGTTCAAATTGTAATCTAAATGTCTTTTTGTTTTGAATTGTCTGGGATTAGGGTTGGGAAAAGACTCAATTATTCTACTCAAACTCTTCTGAATTATTTATGAAAACTAAATAAAGGATAAATTAGGCACTGATGAACTGAGGACCTGGTGGTGGAGGGAGTTGTGTACTAGAAAACAAGCAATTTTCTCTCAATAGGACTGTTTACTATTTCCTCCCTTCTGCAGAAATTGACAAATAGTCTTTAAAGGCCTGCTGCTTAGCAACACCGGTTCCGCTGATCTGCTTGGAAGATGTTAATTGCTTCTTCAAACAATGTGAACAACCGTTTAAAGAGCTATAACTCTAATTTAATAACCAACATGAGCCACAAGACCAACTATGGCGACTGTGACGGCGACGTGGTGACTTCAGTAATGGACTGGCCATGGTAGCTCTCTCCCTCTCACTGAACTGGAAAGTAGCACAATCAGGATCTCAATGTATGGAGAACTCTGTCCACCTGAAAGGGGACAAGACCTGGGGCCACAATTTCAAAGGTATTCAGGTGTCTAAAGATGCAGATAGATGCCTAGTGGGATATTCAAAAGCACCCCAGCAGGTTAGACATCTGTCATTGATTTCAATGGGACTTACTACACTTAACCTGTGTAAGTGCTTTTGAAAATCCCACTAGGTGCCTATCTGCATATTTAGGCACATAAATGTGTTTGAAAATTTGACCCCAGGGGCCTGTATTTAGGGCTAGCCTCAGCACAAGCTAACCAAGAATCTACTTGAGGCCAAACACTTTTGGCGGCCCCATGTCCCCTGCAAGCTCAGCAACTCCTAGGCGGACCCCCCCTTCCCCTCCATCTCCATCAGTGCATCTGGAGAAGCAGGAAACACTTCCTTACCAGTTCTTCTAACTCCCTATAACAAAAGGAGCAGAGGAAGAGGTAACTCATGACCTGATTTCTCCTAGTCCTGACTTTCTGTTCTTTGATACCTACATTCAGTGTCTGGTGGGTACACCTGGACCACAGAAGGTGCTGAAAGGCATGTGCCCCTCCGCCTAGCTGCTCCCTTGTAACCAGCTCTAAATGCTATACCTCTCCCAGAAAAGAGCCCCAGATGCCTCCCTCCTCTAGCATAAAGCTTGTATACCTGGATCAACGTTCTTACTCCAAAAGAAGCTGTGCCAAGAGATACACAGGCTCCACCGCCTCTCGGAGCTCGGGCTGGGACTCTTCAGCAGTGCTACAGCAGGCAGGCATCTTTCTTTTTCCCGTTGGCTTTTTTTCCCCCTGCATTATTGGCCCTGCCTAGACATTTGCTTTAACATGATAAATATCATCATTAAATATCAGCCCAATGAAAATGTATGGCATTGCCATGGCTCTGTGATCCTGAGAGACACAGACAGAATCAAATCATCCTGTGCTTTCAATATGCCATTTGCAACACTCTTATTTGCCGCCTATTCGGGAAAGTAGTAGAGAACATTTTAAACAGATCTGAAGAATAAACATAGAATCAAAAGGAAGTCAGGGGGATGCACATTAGTGACAGGCATTACAACACCACATTAGCAAAACTGGAATCTTTTGTTATGGCTCCTGATACCCAGTAAAATGATCACACTTCCATGCCAAAGCAAAATGACTAATCAGATGGAAAAGAAAAGAAAAAACAACAAGAAAATGGCAATGAATGGACCAAGCAAAGCAGGTGAAATTCACATTTGTGCTGAGTGCTAGCACATACCTGGGCCTATGCCTCACTTCAGACATGGGGCTTAGCCGGTGCACAGTCCTGGTGTTCACCTTCTGCATTGGGGTGAATTGCATCCTGCCTATCAGGGCCGGCTCTAGCAATTTTGCCGCTCCAAGCACGGCAGCACGCCGCGGGGGGGCGCTCTGCCGCTCACCGGTCCTGCGGCTCCGGTGGGCCTCCCGCAGGCTTCCTGCGGGGAGTCCAGTGGTCCCGTGGCTCCGGTGGACCTACCGCAGGCGTGTCTGTGGATGCTCCACCAGAGCCACGGGACCAGCGGACCCTCCGCAGGGAAGCCTGTGGGAGGTCCACCGGAGCTGCCTGCCGCCCTCCGGGCAACCGGCAGAGCACACCCCGCGGCGTGCTGCCCTAAGCACACGCTTGATGCGCTGTGGCCTGGAGCCAGCCCTGCTGCCTGTCCAGTCTATTCCTACATTTAGGCTCCACTCCAGCTGCAACGAACATCTCACGATCTTAAAGGCCCAGAAGCCAGATAACGTCATGGCTGTTTTCGTCAAACTACATGAACCAAACTTATCTTGGCAACCGCCACAGGAAGGCTCAGGACTGAATGGGCCTTGGGGACTCTCATCCCTGAGCGGTGATCCCTGCAGGTCAGGATTGGGGCACATTGTGGGGCAGCACAGGGAAACTGTCACTGCCTTTACCCACACTCATAGACTCATATATAGACTTTAATGCCAGAAGGGACGATTGTGATCATCTAATCAGCCCTCCAGCACATCACAGGCCACAGAACCTCGCCCACCCACTCCTGTTATAGACTCTTAAACTCTGGCTGAGTTACTGAAGTCCTCAAATTTTGATTTAAAGATTTCAAGTTACACAGGACCCACCATTTAATTCAAACCAGCAAGTGACCCATGCCCCAAGCTGCAGATTAAGGTGAAAACTCCCCAGGGTCTCTGCCAGTCTGACCCATCACCTTCCTTCTTCCAAGGATTTCAGTCTCCAGAGCTACCAGCCCAGCAACTACTGACCAGCACTAAATTCACTTTAAAGAAAGATGCAAAACAGGAAAACATTAGTCATCAGGTCACACTATTCTTCACGCCTCTCTCCACCACCCATGAGCTATGACTCAATCCCCAAAGCATCTTCTCTGCACGCTGATTTTAAAAACACAGTGGGGTAAAATTCACCTCTTTACAGAAGGCCAGCACATGTCCTGGAAGTCTTCAAAACAGAGCTTATGTGGTGCACATATAATGCAATGATTGGCATATTACAGGGTTCCTGCTCTGCACTCACTCCTAAAGGCTGTGAGTCTGTTACAGCCCCAGCATGGGAGCCTTGACTATTTAGCTCAAGTTGTAGCAGCAGGTGCTTTTAGCCCTGGAGGTCCCTGCTTCACTCCCTGGTGCGCTGGCATCACATATGTAGACAAGGTGCTGGCCCTTTGATATATATATCTCTTTCACTTGGTGTTTTCCCACCATATATGAATTCAGTCAATCTCCATTGTCTTGCTACATCAAGAAATGTTCTATTGGCCTCTCTGCCACATTTCCAGTGCAGTGTAGGCCTTGAGATCTACAATGTATGCTCTGGCTCCAGTAGCTGATTAAAGGTTATTCCCCCATGTTTCAGAACGACAATGCTAAAAAGCTGATCATGTATTGCTCTGCTAGTGTTAAACAGGTTGGACAGTCAAAAATGAAGTATTCACATTTTAACTCAACTTACTCAAGTATCTTAGAGGTGTTCCAGCAGAGCATGAAGAGCAATAAGGAAAAGGAAGCACAAATGTGGTTCACGTTTCAAAACAACTTCTCTGAGGTGCCTGACTCTGTCCACAGCTCAGGTGTTGGAGGACAGAGCAGCATCAAATGATCCATCCTCAGTCAGATAAATATCTAGTGGGCCAACCTTTGGTGTACTCCTGGACCACCATTAAAGAGGGAGAAAGAATTAGTAAATCCCCCAATGTCTCTCCAGTCACTTTGCCCCTTCTTTACTTCTGAGCTGGAGGAAATAAAAGTTAGGAATCTGTGTCTGTGAGACTTCAAAGCACCAGAGAATGCACTGCTCAGAAAAGCACACACACAAAAACACTCCCAACGCCAATTTCAAACAGTTTGCTAACCCTGGCGCAAGAGATGAAGAGTGTCTCATAGTAGGACACGAGGGAAAGGAAAAATAAAAGGACATTTAAAATGTTGCCATAGGAAATATAAAAAGGGAGGTAAATCTGTCAGCAGTCTGAAAAATATACTTCTTTTAAATCCTTCCTTGCTGACCTGGAACATAGTTCCAGTAGCATTCCTCTGAACGGTTGGTGCTGAGTATTGTCAACTCAATGGCGATGCATTGCCAAACGTGGCGTAGCCTTGGAAAGGCATTTTGCCAGGTGCAGAAAAACATTTGTGAACAGCATGATGGTTTAATGTCACCTGCTGGTTTCACACAGGTTCCTTTTCTCATGTCATGTCTTCCTATGACTGAAAGATTTCTTATTGTGTTGATTTCAGAGCTGGATCCCATTTCCCAACCTTCATACACTTACTGGAGCACCTGACGCGGACCCTGAGCTCTGCTTGAATGAGTAAAGCACCCTCATTTTCCGGCTTCTCAACTCTTTGTTTCAACAAGAGTGCTAATTTTCTTCAAGCCTGTTTGCCTGGATTTGAATCACAAAAGATAAAGAGTCAGATGGGATTGTCTGGTAAAAGATACCTCTTGGTTTCCTCACAGCAGTTAATGTTCTCTCCTTATTCCTTATACCTGTGAATTAAAGCTATGGATACTAGGAAGCTCAAGGCTTGGAGCCTTTCAGCTCTAAGTTCAAATCTAGTCCCAGGCCTGTAATGACCACTTTAAAGAGATGTCCCATTGGCTCCACCTTAGAGCAGGTTACACGCTGAAAAAGACAACAATCCTCAAATTTGGCATGCATGGGAAGTTTCTTGGCTTGAATGAGCATCTAAAAAATTAACCACTCTACAAAGAGAGCTCTGCAGACACATGCTCACAGACTCTCCCCACTCTTGTCCCTGTCCAGCCATTTAAAAAGGGCAAACAGCAAGCTCAATCGCGTTCCGGAGCTGCTACCGCACCTGCTCAATGGGCGTTTCCTTGAAAACATTCTCTCAGCTGTTAGATGAGGAGCTGGGTGAATCCACAGTGGAAATGCACTGACATCAGTGGAGTCACATCACAGATGGATTTGGCCCACCAGGTCTAATTACTGACTAGTCCTAACAACTTCTATCCAGGGAAGAACTCTGGCTTTGTCAAACCAGACCAGACTATTGACCCATTGAGTCAGGGATCCTGCCTCCTGCCCTGCCAGGAACTTACGGAAGGTATTTGATCATAACTGCAATACCACTGAACTCTACATGGGATGTTACTTCAGGCCAATTCATTATGGCATCACAGACTTAAATGACTTCTCACGAGATGCATAATTAGATTCACTTTCTCGTGTATCTTCTTCCAGATATTTTGACAATATCAGACACTATCAACCACAGACTTCTCATATGAAGGGACACTCTCACAGGTTCAGTTCTCACCATGGGAGGGACCCATGAGTAGCAGCAGCACACATGCTCCATGCAGTTTGTGCTGTGCTTCCTGGCTCCACTGCAAATCCTGTTCTCTCTAGTGTCTGCAAGTTGTCTTAGCGATCCACTTTTAATTAGCATGGCCAGGGTTTTCAGCCAGATCTATCATACTCAGCTATGCCCTCAACCCGTCACAGCCCAAACTGACTGCATTCATGATGACTAGTCTTGGGGTCTATGAATGTGGAAAGCACCTAGCACGCCACTGGTGTCATCATAAACAAATAACAAATAACAAGTGTTATTATTTGAGGAACTCACTTGTCAGAGGGTAGCTGGCCCTCTGAAGGTGTCAGGAAGGCTCAGCATACCTCGGATAGGCTTCACAAGGGGCAATGAGGCAACTCAAGTTTGCTGGGACTAATTAACTTACTGAATAACTGAGAGACAATTAGGTGGGCAGGGAAGCATCCAGACACAATAAAAGGAAGCTATTCGCAGTGGGATGGGGCTATAGAACAGAGGCGCCTGAAGAGAGGAACAGCCCCCAGAACACAGAAAGCAAAGGCTTCTAAGGGAAGGGGACTCATCAGGAAAGGAAATCAAGGAAGTGTGCTCCTAGGTGGCAGAGGCTCCAAAAGGAAGGCACTATGAGTGCCAAGTCTCAGCAGAACTTGGCCCTCACGGAAGGACTTCACCAGGTAGCAGCAGAAGCCCCAGATCAGAGGAATTATATGCTGTTTCGAGGAAGGGTGGTCGTGGTTTAACCTTTGTGAGGACCTTGACCCAAGAGGAGAGACCCTTCCCCATCTGATGACGAGAGGCCGACTCCAGAAAAGGGTTGCAGGCCAAGAGGGCCTAGCTGGTTAGTAACCTGAACATAGGTAGGCCGATGGACTAAGGTTAACTCAATCCCCTCCAGCTAGAGATGCTGGGTTGAGGCCTATTTGTCTTACTGATTTAGCCCTCAAGCATGTACCAGTAACACTTCCTCTTCAGCAAATTAACACCACCTCTTACAAGGAAATATTTTTTCACTTCACTCCAACGTAGTTTAGACCGGTCCAGGTGACCTCAGGTTCCATCCCTGACTCTGCCACAGGCTTCTAGTGCATTTTAGGATGAGTCACTTAATCTCTCAGTGCCTCGGTTTCCTCCTCTGTCATAAGGAGGTAACAATGCTTCCTTATGTCATAGCCTGCGTTCACTGTGCCAGTTGTTAAGCTGGTATAGATCAGCAAAGAACTGTGGACGTTAATGAAACACATGCTGAGAATCTGGACCAACACAAGGTAAAGCACTTGAACAGCCTGTGATGGGTGCAAACAATTATTACTGTAAGCACAGATTCACTACAAGCAGAACTGCAGTGTGTGCACTGTGATGCATTGTAACGATCTGGGCCTTTTGTTCCATTTCACTACAAATGGGATTTCTTTACATCTGAGTTCACTGGAAACAAGTTCCACTGAGCTCTTACAACACCCATTTCAAACATAGAGTTCTTCGGTGTCACACTGGCCTCTGATTATCCTTTGACAAGCCACTGTCTCACTGCCTCTGGGACTTTCTTTTATCACCTTTGAAACACGGAGAAACAAGAAAGACTTGGGGATGATGGTTTTGTCACATCTACACTTGACTGGTCCGATTCAATACTTGTAGGATTCCCAGAATGTGCTGCCTTTCATAGGGTTCAGTTAATACAAAACACTTCTGCTCCATTTCTTACCACTTCACATTTTTCTCTGCCTAGCAGCCTCATTTTCAAGTCTCTTCACTAGCTTTCTGCAAAATTTCTGTATCGATTTCAAGGATCTTTTCTCACTTACAAAACTCTTTAATAGAGTGGCCAAACCAGCCTCGCTCACATTCAGCTCCTGCTTTAAATTCTTAGTCAAAGGCCATGCTTTTAAAACAACTGCATGGTAGGGCTGAAGCTGCCAATTATCTGCTTAGTCTCAAATTTCAATTTAAAATATTGGATCCAGATCCTTTTATTAAGTAGTCTCCACTTGTGTGAAATCAGTTTCTGGCTGAAATCCAAGGGGCTGAATCTGTTTTGGTCTTTAAATCTAAACTAAAGAAACACACGTCTGGCACGGGTTTTAATTAGCTTTTAAAACGACAGTGATTCCAGGGACTATTTTGTAAGAACTCTGCGCTGTGTGAATGCACATTGCCTTATGCGGTGCTGTGTGAGACTAGAGCGTGTCTAATCAAACACATCCTAGAAGGATGCACAGTATCAGTAGGTCTATTCCATCTCTAATGTCTACCATCTTATGATGTTTATTATTTAATAGCCCCAAAGTTACGTGTTATCTATTTTCCCCCACTGTTATTGGTAATCAGCAAGTGCAAATAGAGCACTTCTTTCCCCAGCTCTAGTCTCTTAGAAAGAGACTTGCACCCGATTAGGATTGTAGCAGCCTGAAGTCCATGGGGAACTAAAATGCAGTTATATGGAGATGCATCGCTATGGGCCACATTCTGAGAGCCTTTCTCTGTAAAAACTATCCACTGAGTGACCTCAAAGGAAGATCTCAGGATCTCACAGGACTGGGCCCTCTAGTACAGAAAGATATGCTGGAATTCCAGTCACCTGAACCACCAATATCAGTATTTGGATTCCCAGCATTTGGGAATCACTTTCGACAAACTCTGTAAACTCTTCGCTTTCAATGTGCCTCTCCAAGTAATAATCTGTGACTAATGCCTATGGGAATGATCTTGCACCTGCTGTAGTCAATGGCAAGACTTCCATTGGGTTCAGGATTGGGCTCACATTGAAATACATTTATTGTTTCCTTTCTTTGCCAGCTCTCATTCTAATGCAGAGATCCAGCTTTGTGACAAATGTCCTGTCCATAAATCAGCCAGGGTGAGAGCAGAACACACAAGAAACATACAATTCACTCAATAAAACATAAAGTGACTCCCATCAGGCCAAATCCTGAAGTCCTGCTCAACAGGAGTTTTGCTTGAGTGGGGATTGTATTCCAAATCCTCCCCTTTCGGTTACATCATGTGACCCCACTGCCTTCAGTTCCCATAACCAAGGGCAGACTGATGATCCCTAAGAGAAATCTTTAGGATACTGTAAGCCACTGCTCCAGAACTCACAGTAGAAAGCAATAGTGCCCAACACTCATACCTGGCTCATAAAGAGAAACTTTTTTTGTCATAAAAAGTTTTAGCAAAAATACATCAAAGCCACTCTAACGTCCTTTGTGCTGCAAAGCACTGCCAGGAAACACAAGGGAAATTATAACCATCATTCAAAATCAAGTGTATGTAACAAAACATAATACCGCAGCTAGTGAGACAGGGTATAGTACAGGTGGAAATGTAAGGGCTATTATCTACTTTTGAAATCTCACATTTGACTCTCTTCCCCTTTGTAGACCTAATAATTTGGAACTTTTCATTGATGCCTTTCTATCCACCACAGTAACGAAGATTTACTGTGCAGTTTCTCTACAGTTCACATATTCCATTTGGCTGTATGTACCTCACTATGAATGATGGCCATAATTTCTTCTGTGGTTGTGGAGCAATGGTTCACAGCATGAAGGACAGCGGGATGCTTTTTGGTTTTGGAAACTAATCTATCAGGTTTTCTTTTGGGTGTTGGGTACAACATTCTGTTCTGTCTGCCGTCTTGACTGATGTTACATAGGACACAGCAACAGCCAATGCACAGAGAGCAATGGCTTCCCAAATGCAAAGTTTACTGACAATCTTCTTCTAATTTAGTGACAAATACGTCATCCTTTGGAAGTCTGATTCATCTCACTTGAGGGCAGGCATGTATGCATGTGTGTATAAGTGCTTCACAATCCATCCATGGGCAGATACAAGAGGTCGTTTAACAGGGTGCTGTAGGTTAGAACTGAGGCACACTGGCAGAGCTGTGGGGGGCTCAGCCCTGGAAAAGCAGCATATTGCAGGTGAGGGGTGAAGACCATCAGCAGAAATAAATGGGGAGCTGAGGATGAAAAAACATGGTTGCAGCATGTCACGAGCATGTGAGAACCAAGGAACAGGCTAGCAAGGGCATCCCAGGAAGGGACTGATGGAGTAGCATCGGGGAGGTTTTCATACACAGTAAAACCAAACATGACCAGTTAAGTCATCCAGTCTAACCTATTGTGTTCTGCAGGATTTTATACTGGGCTCTAGCCAGTGCTCTTGGCTCCTCACTTTCACAAGCACATAATTCACAAATGCTTTTGGAAAAAGAGAAAACAACGTTGTGATTTCAGCAATGAAAATTCTAAGGACGCTTTTCCATTGTACACATTCTCCTTGCATCAGCATCCAGCCAGCAGAAAGACAGTTAGTGCCCTTACTTGTCCATTTCAGCTTCACTTCCGCCTTCACTGCTCTAGCCAGCGCCCTTCTTATCCGATTGCATTATGTCACATTTTTCTAGTTCACTCCGAATTGAGATGAGGCGGCAATATTTAGCAGCAGCAGCAGCGCTAAGAAAGGTAGCAATGCCTATTGTGTATCTATAAGCACTAATATTATCTGTCTGTTAGTAAAAAAAGAGACTTAATCTGTTTGTCTGGAAGCCAATCTGGTATCCCTTAATCTAGCCTCATTTCTCTTCAAACTGTTGGATGCCAGTGGTTCATTGAACAACAGAAATTAAAGTGGGAACAGGAGGCATCTTTGTTTTGCCATTCTCAGCAAATCAAAAGACAATGGCATTAATTTGTTGTAACCACACTGGTTTGGGAAGATTGACAAAGACATTGGATTCAATTTAAAAACTTCTCAGTGAGGCCTCTGCGGTTCCAAACGAGGCTCAGCAAATATGACCATGCTTGCTTGGCTGGGTAGGTTTCGTAGATGCCTCTCTTACAGCATGGCATTCCCAGTAACTAAACCCACCTGACAACGGCCCACAGACCCATCAGCGGAAGGCAACACGGGATAAGGCTTCACGCACACATAGCAAATGCAGCTGCTTGAAGACAAGTGGTCCAGGCCCATTTCAGCTCCCACTCCAGAGTGAGAGAGAACTTTCTACTACATTCAATAGGTATCCCCTGCACACCCAGTTCCTGCAGCAGCAAGAGCAGAGGGATAAATCTCCACATTCTCTAGTGGGCCCCAGCTTTTGGAGGCCCTCTGCAGGTTTGGGGACCCACAAATCATACTCAGGACTTGGCTTTATCTCAAGCTGGTGTTGGGTTCAAGGAAGTCCAAGCTCTAATCAAGGTAATAAAAATCTTAACAGAGCAAGGCAAGAGGATACTAATGACACTGCGAATGCAGGGCTCTGCAGACAAATGAACCGATGTGCCTCTGCTGTCTAAGCACAAGGGCTGGAAATGAGTGGAGTGCTCACCCACAGCATGAAATCCAGTTTACACAGCAGCTCACACATAGCAGCAAGCAGTGGGAGGGCCATGAGCTGGCCAAGGGAGGGGCTGCCCCATGGATCTGCTCAATCTTACCCTTACCAGAGTGCAGGGCTACTTCAGTTCACTGGGAGCGGCTGCTGAGCTGCTCTGCTGAGGAAGGTGGCTCTTACTTTTGCCTTTGTGTAAATGGCTATACAAGGTGCAGGTGGCTGGAGAATCAGGCCCAGGGTCTGTATCACGTCAAAGAAGAGCCCTGTCAGGACTCTGCAACGTGCACTGATAAATACCAGTGTTCTCCCTGGCAATAGCCTGCACCACGGATGTTTACAAACAGCTCAGTACTTTTCCATGCTAAGAAGCTTGTTTTTCCAGTTGCCTTGCGTTGGGTTTATGATGCGTACGGCTAATCCCTTGTCACAGAGTCTTTCATAATAAACATCACCCTGACCTAGCTAATAACTATGCAACACTAATGCCTTTGTTGTCATAGGGAATGCAGATGGCACCTCAGCCCCAACCTAGTCACAGCAGAGCAGGAACACAGCTTCCAGAGGGATGTTGAAAGAGGTTTGAGATTAGCCAGGTACATGAAATCACTGGTTTCCAGGATCTCTTCACAGTAGTTTGCTCAACAGCAGGGGTTCCCCCCAAAGCCACACAGGTTAACAGCAAGAGATGGCTCAAACTATCCATGGCCAGATTGCAAACACCATAGTTCAGGCCTGTCGGTGACTGAGGTTTTGGTTCAGCTCATTATAAAGATCAGGGCTGTTAACTAAATCTGGATCTGGGATTGGATTAGGAAATGGCTACACCTGCCTCCCCACAATGGACTGGACTGCTCAGGAGTGGGGGGTCTGCAACCTCATCACACTTTTGCTAACTCCCTTCCGTGCTTCCCTTTTCCTGAAAACCTCTCCTATATTTAATGCAGTCTTAGAGAATACAGCACCTCAGTGCACTGTGTGAGATGGTTTTGAGTTGTTTTTTTTTACATTTCCAAACCCCTCACATACACAGGGCATGTACTGTACTAGATCATACGACGGCTGGTCCCAGCCTGTGCCTAATATCCTGGAAACAAACACTCAGCACACAGACCTCCACAAACACTACCCTGCACTGTGATCATGATAGATCTGCCAAGCTATTCAGATTAATGCTGGGTCAGAATCCATATAGAATAAGTGCCCCAGGAGGATGTGGACTGGCTACCGGAGATGCTGGATAAGAAATGTATAGCTGAGATCTTCACCACTAATGGCTGTTAAAGTTCCCATGACACTTTTTGTAAAAGATGAGTTGTTAGCTCAAGTGTCAAGTGGCCAACTTCCAACTTGGGTGCTTACACTCTGCCTCCCAAAATCCCCCCTGCAGTTTCAGTTTAGATATGACATGTTTCTTCACTTTCTGTCTGAATAGTTGGGTAGTGCTGCAAAGCACTGTTAAACATTGCTCCAGTCCAGAGCCGACTACATTTCCCTGGTTTGAGAACGGACTCCTGTGTATGGCAGTTCACGAAGCAGCATGGGATCTTTTGGGACAAAAGCTGCCACAATACATCTGTATTAACCGATGAGCCTGAGCTGCAGAGTTGGATATGGGTCCAGATCTGAATTTTCCCAAAGTGCAGTGGTGCTCAGAGCTGGGTTTGATTCCAGCTGCTATGAACTTCCTCAGAGCCCAGGGGTGCTTGAACCTGGGGTTTTGGTTCAGGCCCACCTCCAGTTAATTCATTTGTAACTGGATAAACACTGGTTTATTTTCCTTACTGCTCAGCATGAATAACCATATTCTTTCTAGCTGGCCATTAAATGTAGCCTTTTCAACTTATATTAAAGAGCAGCAATAATAAATGTGTCTTTCCTACTAGTGGAAAGGGAAAATTCCTGACACGTGCCACTTCAGACGGGAACTGTATTTGGATACAGCTTTCCAGCCTTGCAGTGTCATGCTAAAAGGCCAAGTGTTTCCCCTTCGGTTTGTGATGAGTGATTTCAACGATTGCTATGGTAGTGGGTTCCAATGTTGACTGTGGATCTTAGACCTTCTAGAAGCTGGAAATTCACAAATATCTAATCTGATGCCTTTTAAAATGTGTCACACTAGGCAGAAGCAGCTACTCTACAGGATGCGGCTACTGTGCCCACAGAGGAGGCAATGCTGCAAGTTTCCTCTTTTTTGTTTTTGGTTTGTTTGGTGGCTTCTTTGGGGGTTTTTTTGTCCCCAGTCACCTATCTTTCAAGGGCCCTATACAGAACAGAAAACCTATTTTACCAGCCTGATCTGCCAGCCAAGAAAGCCTAAGAGAGTTGAGATATGTCTTGCAATGGCTTTAAAAGAGCAACAAACTCAGGCACTGTCAGGAATATGAATCACAAAGAGAAGAGCCCTCCTCTCAGACTGCCCTGCCAACAGCCCCCAGATCTTTAAATCTAGGATTATCTGAAGGGTCCTTGCACTGACCTCAAGGGCCATAGCAACTCTTGGGGAGACAGCCTGTCTCTCAGATAGCCAGGGCCTAAAGCACTCAGGCTATAGAGACTTATGTCAACTGATCTGTTTAGATCTGTCTTGGTGAGGAGGGGGCAGTGCATCTGGTCTGGGAAGTGAATGAAGGACCTTGAGAACCACCCCCAAATATCTACCAGCCTGATGCAAATTGAGGATGTTACAGAGGGTCAAGCGCTCACTGGGTTAAATTTAGAGATGCTGCGGAAGGCTGGGGGCTGTAAGACACATGGTACTTAAGTAGGTCTAAAGGAATCTAGAGAGAGTCTAAGTTGGAGTAGCATATACAAGGGGGCAATTGCAAGATGGTGTCAGTCACACGAACGCAGACTCCTTCTAGACTCCGACTCAACTCTGGATCTGGACCCGTGTCCAAAGGAAAGGAAGACTGGTACCGCTTTTAAATTCTGTTCACACTACAGAGGAAACCAAGATAGCAATGACTAGCTTTAAACACTGCTGTTGCTACAACACAGCTGTTGCTAGTATAGTTTCTATGCCCATGGGAATTATGTCTGAGGCCCATGCTAGGCAAAACATGACACAGCTTCACTCCATGCTACAGGATGGTATCATAACACAATCACAGCATGGTTCTCAGAAAAAAAACCAACCTAGCTCCTCTCCAACCAGCTCAGAGAAACTGTGCTGAAAGCCTGCCAGCAGCAAGTGATACAGCTAGCACCATTTCAGCCCCAACGTGGACAGTGCCTTTTATCCCCTGCTAGTAGAGCAAGGGGCTGGCACTGCAAAAGGCCATATGCCAACTGCCTCAGCCTAATGCACAGGTGCCTCGCAGCGGAACTAAAAGGAAAATAATGAAACTTTATTTCCCCCTCTGGGTTAAATACTGTATTGGCTCCTATTTAACAGTCCCCAGTACACCCTAATTATCCAGAAGAGAGGAGTCACCATGCTAAACTGAGGATACCTCCCTCTGACCTCAGAGACTTCTAATATATATGACCCATGTGACCAATTAATTCAAACTTTACTCCATCAAAATTCTACGGTCTACAGGGGCAGCTAATTATATGACAGGAATATAAATACTTGATGGATATGCCTCCCTCTGCAAGATACGCCTCTTTTTGCAAGGGATCAGGCTAACTGGCCAGGCAGCTGATCACTGGGAATCTTCAGCCATCAGGCAAATTCAAATACTGTAATAAAACCCAATCCCACTCACAGTGAAGTCAGGGGGAGACTCTCCCAGCAGAGCAGGCTCTTGACGCACTGGAGATGCTTGCAGGCCATTATCAGGATAGCTTTCTGGCTGATACACTCAAGGCAAACTCTACTTTTATGGGTTCCTGAGGGAAGTAATATACATGGTCCTATCCAGCTCCTTCTCCAATTCTGCTACCTCCCAACTACCCACGCCCCACTCCATAACTCCATGCCATTATGAAAGATTCTCAATAGACGTGCGCAGGGAGAGATCCATGGAGAGTGACAGCTCCAGAGGGCCAATGGGGAGGTGGAAGAGCACAATGCATCTCTGTTGCTGAGTGCATACTGACAGAGGTATGGGGCTTCTGAGAGGGACAGGTGGCTCTAGCACCTCTGCCTACTGTCAGCCTTTGCTATGATTGTTTCCATTACACCTGGACAAGCACTGAAATTACCGAAGCGCGGGCTGATTAGAAACAAGAAAAACAACCAACCTCAGAGGGCTTCTTCTCCTTCTGTCTTGACCAGTTGGATTTTGTATTTGGAATTTTGGAGCATCTTGACACTGATGTTGTATGACCTTAAATGAGACACAAGGTAAGAGTTATCTGCGGAAGAAACTGACCAGCTTTTTTGTCATATGTGTCACAAGACTCACTGTCACAACAGTCCCTCCATCCCCCTTGCTGGACCCTCAGCTGGGAGGCCAAAGAGTGAATGGGCCATGGTGAATGAACTCCCTTCTCATCCTCTCCAGTGATCCCCAGTAGAGGGAGGAGGCATGGGAATGGGGAGGCATGAGGGAAACTAGCACTACTGTTGTCTGTGCTGCCCCTGCTCTGCAGATACTCAGAGATTTGCAGGCTCCAGGGCTGTCAATCGCCTCCTGATGAGAACTCAAAGTCCACTTTAAACCACAAAAGACCAAAAATAATAAACCGAAAAAAACCTAGTAGAGAAAGATTAAGAAGCTAGAAATGACCTGCGGTTAACTTCCCGTCAGTCCAGTCTCAGTTCCATTATCTGGCATTTCTGAAGCCAATAGCTGACACTGAGCATCAGGTTTGTGTGGAGTAGGAGTGAATTTGGACTGACTCGGAGATAAAACAGAATACTTCTCTAGCACTTTTCATCTGTAGATCCCAAAGTGCTTTACTAAGGTGGTTAAGCATTATTATTCCCCTTTTGAGACAGGGAAACAGAGGCACACAGCAGTTCAGACCAGTATTTTGAAACTCAGGAGCCTAAAGTTAGAGACTCAAACACCTATTTATGCAACTAAATAAGAGGGGCCTGATTTTCAGCAGGGCTGAACACTGTAGCTATCTTGGCTCAGCACATCCGAAATCAGATAATTTTTTAGGGGACAAAATAAGAATTTAGGGCTAAAATGTTCAAACATGGGTGCCTAAAGTTACACCCAAATCTATACTTAGACTTCAGCTGCCAAGGCTGAAAGTATTGACAAAACTGATGTCCAGATAATCCTGTCATGAAAGAGCCGGAATTAGAACTCATATCTTTTAATAATAATAATAATAACAATATATGGAGATATACCTATCGCATAGAACTGGAAGGGACCTTGAAAGGTCATCAAGCCCAGTTCCCTGCCTTCACCTGCAGGGCCAAGTACTGAGTTTGCCCCAGATCCCTAAATAGCCCCCCCCGGGATTGAATTTACAACGCTGGGTTTAACAGGCCAGTGCTCAAACCACTGAACTATCCCACTCCACTGCTGTCTGTATTTAATGCTCAAGCTTAGATGCACTCCATCAGCCCACAGCTGCACCTAGTGAAAAGTTACACTACACATTGTATTGAGGAAATAAACACAACATTCCCATCTCATTCCAGTGGCAAAACTGTCTTTACATTATTCTTAAAGGACTCTCTTTATTTTGAGTCTTGTGCAGCACCAAGCATAAGAAAAGTAATAATAAATCTTGTCCATATTGGGTAATAAATAACAACACAAACATTTAAATATAACAAAATAACAAATAATAAAATAATAATAATAATAATGACAACTCAATCTTAGCTATAGTAGCACCCCTCTATGTACCACTGTAAATACATCTTTTATATCTGGGTCCAGGGTAACTGTCAGTTATGTTTACTAAGAAATAAATGCCGTTGACAGGTTAAGCCAATGGCTGAATGGGCACATGCAGGGACAAGTCTACGTTGTATATCAACAAAATCAAACCATGCAAGAAGCTGGCAGAAACATGGCCTAACACAAAGCTTTCAAAAAAGCTTAAAGATCTAAGGCTGGTGTCAATCAGCCAATTCAATCTCTCAGTGTAAGTCAGTGAAGTCAATGGAGCGATGTTGATTTACACCAGCAAACGATTTAGCCCTTAGTTCAAAGGTCACAATCATTTGTATCCTGTAAGGTCTAGAGTTACATCAAAGTGTGCAAGAACAATGAGAAAGCAACACTCTGCTGTGCAAGGAATATCTGTCCTAAATCTCCACGGAATAATATGTCACTTGTTAAGAATGTAATAAAATACAAGCTGTATCAATAGCAAATTTTTGTCCTTGCCACTGGCAAATTCTCACTATCCTGTCTCAGGGAAGCCTTCACCTACATACCTCCCTGTGGCAGCTGCTATCAGCGGGTGCCCCTGCTGTCTCTTCCCAGGGCATCCTTGGTGGGGAACCCTGGCTTTGAAGTCAACTCTCCCACATGACTGGCTAAATCTCAGATTGTTGATTTTTAGGACACAAGAAAAGAGACATTAGCAGTCATTACTCATACCGGTAGACCTTACTCAATGAGTAGGGGTTACAAGATCTGGCTCAGAGTTTGCACTAAGAGATCAAATCAATAATTCCCACTTTACTTGCCTCAAAGCAAACTACAATGTGGTATTAAAACCATGTGAACAAAGATAATACACCAGGCAACCATCTCTTTCTGGCAAAGGCATAAAAAAGGTCACAGTTTTGTTTACAATTACGCTGCGGGAGAGCATTTGTCAACAGCTGAGATATTACCTGCTGCATAAATACCAAAGTCCAATAGAGATAAGTCCGTGTTGTTTAAAACCATGATTAAATATATGCCTTATCCCAAGAAGCCCATGGAACCTAGTTAACGCTACTGGGTTTAGTAAGCTCACTGTACAGTAACCCCCAGCATCAATACAAAATATTGACTACAAAAAAAGGGACCCTACTGCCACCGTGGTGTATAGCCCTAATTATTCCTTTGAATACTGCAATCTCCCCCACTGGTGCTGACTCCTGGGATTCCCACCATGGTCAGGGAGGTCACTTACTCTGGCTACAGCTGTGGGAACTGCAACCACCATCTATCTCATCTAACCCGCACTATAAGGACAAAATCCTGCTCGAAAAAGAACCATCAGGCCATGACTGTAATGTCAGTGGCTGAGAGTCTCCCCGTCTTCAACATTCGAACAGCCTGATTCTGCAAGGTGCCTCGCTCTCAATAAATCCCAGGCCTACTTATTTGTTCTTGTGTCTGAAACCAACAGAAATCTGTAGAGACCAGCTGAGGGTTACAATGGAGTCTCTGGGACACTATAGTTCTCCAGCAGCAGGCAATGGCACTGAAGCCAGTAGGAGTGAAGGGCATTCTGCAATTCACAAGGCTGTACCCTAAGGCCCCAATTCAGCAAAGCACTTACTCACATGCTTATACTTAAGCGTGTGCTTTAATGAGTTGCTGAATAGGGAATGAAGTGAAACACACTTATAATTAAGTATAATCTTACATGCCTTGCTGAACTGAGGTCTTAATGCCTTTTCCCCAATCTAATCCACCTCTCATGATGGGAAATCAAGGGGTTCCATTTTCACAGAGACTACAGGGAGTGCTCAATACATAGTTTCCCAATAGGAACTTTACTTTCCATCAACATGATTCCATCTGAAGCCAAATGCACACTGAGTGTAATAAAGGTGAGAAGACAGTCTGCAATGTCCTGTCTAATAAGAGCTTTGTTTTATTTGAAGTTCTGCAATCAACGCTAATTTGCAGCGCTGTCTCTCTCTCTCTCACCCAAACTGCTCACCGGAGGAGGACACTTTTATCAGATAAGACACGCCCACAACCAGACATTTAAATTGATACCAACTCGTCATAGATCAGTAATGTATTTTTGAAAATGGATCCCAGTGCACAATTTATTGTACTGAGACTACCCAGTAAATGCAGCTTTCCCAACTCCTTGCAAAGTAATTATTCAAATGCTTTCCCTGCTGGAGGTGAATCGCTCAGTTATCTTGTTCAAAGCCTAGAATTAAAGGTCTTACTGTCAGTGGTGTCTGAGTTATCACTGCTGATTGAGTACTTTCGTCGTTTCTCTTCCATCTGTAACAAAAGAAATTGAATGTTACACTTACTGTTCAGGAAACTCATCACTGTACCAAATCACTGTTATCTCTGAATATCCACGCATCATGTTAACCCAGTCACACTAGCAAATACTTACCCTAATGACTGAGAAGTATGAGGGGTGGGGGGGAGGGTTAAAGAATGTAAAACAGCACCGAGTCCCTACTTCACAAAACTTTAAGGATGGCAAAATTTCTCTCCTGAGTTTCTCTGCTGGTAGGAGGTAAGGATGTGATCGCATTTTTGTCACTCTGCTCTGTACAGCAATTTGCCTAATGCCCATTCAAGTCTGGCATCCAAATGCACTAGTGAAGAATGTTCCTCACTACAGCATAGAGAACCCCTGGAAAGCTGCCTTAAAGACTGGAATACAGAGGTACTGAATTAAGCAGCAGTCGCTTGTCAAATATGGCAATAGATGGCCAGTGAACTACAGGATTGAGCTATAATGTTAAGAAAGAAATGGATCTTTGCACTTTGAATAGGATCCTGAGGTGAAATCTGGGCTCCACTGAAGTCAACAGGAGTTTTGCCTTTGACTTCAGAGGAGCCAGGATGTCACCCTCTGACTCATCTTCCCACTTGCCCACTCAGCCAATATCCGTTTAACTTAGACTTCACATGTGCCTGTCAAATAATAGTTGCATTTCATACAAACCTGAAATATACTTCCCAAAACACAGACCTCCTACTAACCTTTCCATAACACCGGTGTAACCTTCATCAAGGCCTCCATTTCAACCCCAGACCCATCCCGGCAAAGCCTGTGAGAACAAGTGAGTCTTGCATCATGTCTCAAAGGTCACAAAATCCAGTCTCCAGCAAATCAAGGTGGGAAGCCAGCTTGGGAGAGCTGAACCCCTCACCAAGAACACCCTACCACCAGTCCCCTCCCAGGTCTGTTAATCATCCTACATCACCACTGCTGAGGAATAACATGATGTGACAGGTCTCTAGGAGACATGACCCAAGCCAATAAACTTCACCTGTATATCAAATGAAAGCAGGGGTAGCTCGCAGAGCACAGGTGTAGTGTGAAAAACAATGCCTAAAAAACCATGGTTCCTTCTACTCCTCATATTCTCTCCCCTCTCCACCTACTAGTTTGTGGGGGATGGGGAAGAACTGGGTGCTCAGCCTTGGCTGAGCTGCCACACCATGTGCTAACTGCAATTTCCCCAGAGGATTTGAAGGGGTGGCCTCCTGTACTGCCCAGTTTAGCAATCCACTGTCTGGGCGCTATCAGCATAATACAAGAGATGTTCCCTCTTCTGCTGCTGACTCGCTTTGTGACCTCGGACAAGTCACAGAATTGACTAAAGTCAATGGGAGTGGTGAACGCTTAGTAGTCCTGACAATCAGATCCTAGGAGTCTAACATTGGACGCACAAAAACTGAAGCACCCAAGACTAAGAAACGCTTTAAAATAATTAGCCTCTCTGTGCCTCAGTTTCCCAATCTGTAAAATGTGGATAACGGTACTTCCCTACCTCTGCACAGAGGTTTGAGAGCTACAGAGGAAAAGTGATGTCTTATTAACTAATCTAAATTATATTATGGGATGTGGGCAGACATTTCATATGTTATGTACATATATGTATATATACACATGCACGCACACACGCACACTCTCATGGCATTCCTCTCAGTAATGTATTTTTCCTAAGAAGGCTAAGGGGCACTTAGATTGCACTTACCCCCCTTTTTCCTAAAATCTTAGAAGGAAAAGGAGAATAAAACATTTGTATGTATTTTGTGTGTGATTTAATCAGAGTAGCTATTAACAACAAACCACACTTGATAGCACGCCATAGCATGCCATTTTTCCCTCGGAGAATATGAGATACCCACCAATACCTCAACATATAAAATCCTAGCAATGTCTTTATTTCTCAGTACATGTGCAATGTTTTATCTCAGCATTATAAGGGATAATACTACAAAGTAACATAAACATTTTAACTATCAGTGTTGTAGTAAAACATTGTGCTGTCAAAACATGATTAAAAATGTTCCTTGAGAATATGGCAATATCAATACTTGGAGTGATTCAAGAGGAAACAGATGTTATTAAACCAGCCTTGTACTTACAAGCCATTAGATTTTGCTTGGGGAAAGAGATATTAAAGATGGATTTAACAACAGTTTACTTATCCTTAGTGGAAATTCCAGTTGGACATTTTCAACTGGTTCCTATTGGTTCCAACTGGCACACAGGAATTTGGAGCACAATGACTGGGCTTCTGATTGACTGACTCCTGGGGCTAATTCTTCATACAACTGAAACAAATATAGGCTAGTAGAATGAAATAGAGAGCCATGGAAACCAAAGGATTCTAGTAATGCCCAATGGAATTTCCAGTAGAGCACCGAGGCACGTGTCATCCATCTAAGGTTCTCCTGGAAAACATGATAGTATCATTGACTCCTAAGGCCTTCACCCAAGGGAAGAAGGATGGTTATGTGATCAAGGCACAGGCGTGGGAGTCAAGTGACTATGACTAATTTCTGCCCTGGCATACTCTGCTGAAACTCCACTGATTTCACCCACACTGAATTTGGCCCCTCAGTCCTGTTCCCAGCTGTTCTACAGACTTCCTGAGTGACCTTAGACAAGTCACTTCTCTATAACTCATTTTTCTCACCTTTAAATAAGGCCCTGCCCCAAGAAGTGAGGAGGCTAACTTTAATTTATGTTTGTAAAGTGCTTTGAGATCCTTGGATGGGAGCCATTATAGAAGGGCAAACATTATTCTGTTAAGGCAATAATGCAGACATTCCACACACATCTCTCCCATCAAAATCCATGTGAATTCTAAATACAGAACGACTACAGGATCAGTATATTAATACTGTTTTACATTTACACAGCATCTTTCATTCCAAAGTGATTTGCACAGCATGGGTAAACTCCTGGTTCTATATAAATCAATTGTTTTGCCACTGACTTGAGTGAAGCCAGGATTGCACCCTCTAAAACAAATTCTGCTCTACAGAATTCTGCTTTAAATCTGGATTAACTCCATTGATTTGAACAGAATCTGGCCATACAGACATACAGTGCAATTGAAATGCCTCCAGATCTTGGGAGGATGAAGACAGCCAGCTGATGCACAATGCACTGCACAAGTGAAGGGAGAGGACGTTTTGGCCCAGGGCACTGGACCAGTCACAGCTCTTAGGAAAAATGTTGCAGGGTCCTTAATTTCCATGCAGAACAGAAAGGACACTGCTTTCTTAATGTCTTGTCTGAAAGCCTCTACGCAGTGAAGTGGATAGCACTTGATTCATTAATCTTGGAGGAATAAATAGCTGAGTCAACTCTACCAGAATTTGAATATGTGATTCCAGGGAATCTCAGTGGCCCCAACCTGCTGATTAGATCACTGAGCCACCCCTCAGGCATCCTACGTAACAATGCAGGGAGCTACATTCCTTGCATTCCTTTAGTTATGTCATCATCTCTAGCAGAGAAAACACAGACCTTTAAGAGTCTGGACTCAAGCCTTGCCTGGTCTGTGAAAGAAGTTTTCACAGCCCATTTGGTTTGAAAACATACTACTGGGTAATTTTTTAAGTCCACACACATATGTGACACTTCAAAAATAATCTTGATTCATGTTTTAATTTCATTTCTCCTTTAATTGACCTTTTCCATAGAGAGGATCTTTATCAAAATCATAAAAAAATGGGGAAAAAATAATGCTCTTAAAGGTCACTGTCAGGTCATATTTAGCCCAAAATTTTGGTTTTAAAGAAGCAAAGACCATTAGAAAGGCTTTTACCAGGCTTTGGGGGGCATTCACAAATGAAATACTTTTTGACTAACTCTTTACTCTTCATATCCTCTGGGAAATCCATTGGCACATCTTAGCTCACTGGGCAGAGATTCTGCTCTGGCATAACAAATGCATCCCTTTTCCAAAATGCACTCTCTCACTCTGTGGCATCACAGGTACCTGGGGTTGCAGTGTAACATTTGGTATCTGTGATGTGCTAGAATAAAGCATTCTGGGATATTGTAGGTGAAGCGGAAATGCTAGAAGACTTCACATATGTCTGTGACGAGCGGTTCCACGGACCATGGGGGCCACAGCACAAAAATCTGCCTGTACTCCCCTCTGGTTTCAGCTTTACAGTTCATACTCAAGCACAGAACCATGGCCTAACAATGCCCCGATACAAAATACAGTTACTTTCCCAAAAAATGCATTCCAAGCAAGCAATTTCTGAGATCACCTCTACAGCAGCTCACTAAGGAGCATGAATAAAATAAGATGCTAATATAATTTTGGCTGGAAAGGTCTCTCCTATAGAGGCACTCTTTAACATGAAAGACAGAATTATATAGCAAACTCTATTCGCAAATTCCTAAAGCACTTTAATGTGACTGGAGCCCCTATATTAAACTCTAATTAATCTACATATGTTCTCTGGAGAGAAAATTACAGTAAAATATTATTTGGTCATCATATATCCCTGGTTTGTTTGGGGGGGGGGGAGGGGGAGGTATGCCTATCCTAAGACCTTCCCTTGTGCGCCTAGCTTCCCCTCTCCAACAACTTCTTATGTTGTGTGATGGTTGTGAAAAACACATTGAATTCTGTGTTTTCTTCCTAAATTGCAATGGAAGCTGTGAGAAACCACTTCCCTGTTTGATACTAACATAAGGAAACAGAAATACAAATAGAGAGCAGTGGCCCCAGTGGTAACTTAGGAAACTTTTTTCCAAATTAATTACTTTCTTGTAACAACTCATGGTACTGCCATTCCATTTTTGTGAATTAGAAGAATGGGGCAGGTCACTGTGTTTTCCCTTTTGTGTTAACTGTTTATTTTCCTTACCCTGAGGTCTGTAAGACAGGCAATTAGACAGGTATAACATACAGAGAAGAGGCTAGCGAGGCTTCAGATGTTATACTGTCACAGGCTCATTCATCTTCATCGGACTGTGACATACATTTTACCTTTACACTTTTGGAGCCAAATCCTACAGGACTCAATCATTATTCAGACAAAACTCCCATGAACTCCAATGCGGTTTTTGCATTTGGTATATTTAGATGGCTTTATGATAACAAGAGAACAAACTTTTCAGTTAAGGGGCAGAATTTGCTGTGCAAAAATGCCACAGGTCAAATTCAACCCTGACACGACTAAGAGCAGCTCCTAAGGTTTCAATGGATGTTACGCTTCCCACTTACACCACGGCTGAATTAGCTTCACATGGTTAACAAATCTCTACAGAGCATTATTAAATCCTGGCAAGGAAATATACACACTGGGCCCAATCCCCCTGATTCTGCTGGTAAATCATCGAGGCATGTGTGATGCAGTGGCCTCACTCCAGGACAGAGGGGATTAACCCACCTTGGGAGCTCAGCTAACCAAGCTCCGCCCCACACACAGGACATAGGGGGGTGAGACAGAAAGTACAAGAGCAGGGCCCTGCACTTGCAACTCAGTTGGGGTTAGGCCAGGGAAGGAGACAGATGTCCTTCCCAGGGCACCAAAGTGCCAGCAGAACCCTCAACCAGCTGTGGCAGATGATGGTCCCCCTGAGACGGCCTGGGAGAAGATCAGGCAGAGGAGAATGTGAAACACCTGAGTAAAGAAACATCTGACTATGAGACGGTGACCCAGAGAGGAAGCAGAGAGTGAGCCTCTCGACCTGGAGAGGAGGAACCAGGACTCAGCAGCCGTGGAGCAGCCTCACGAGCCACTGGTAGGAAGTAGCCTACGGAAATGAGATATTGACTCAGTTGTGCTGCTGGGAGACAAGGTAGCTACTCCACGCTTCCCTGCCAACTCTGTGGCGGGACCACCCATCACTTCTAGGGCCCTGGGCTGGGACCTGGTGGAGAGGGGCAGGCCCAGATCCCCCTGCTCCCAGCCCTTCACTCGGGGTTGAATGAGCCCTTGGCTGTTTATCTGTTTAGCCCTTGGGCAGGAAGCCTGAGCCACGGTCTGCTTACGGGCTTAGCCCCAGGTAAGAGGCTTGAGCTACCACCTACCCAGTGACCCGGCTGCAAACAAGCATGCCTGACTGACCCACCCGGCATTAGCACCAATTCCCTGTTGCCCTGGCCCTGAAACCCAAGGAACCTTAAATGTTCAGAGAAATGAGAATGCCTTGGTATCTAGGCTGCTCCTGGTCAATTTCCTGCTTTTTAGGTCCTGGTGGAAAAGTCTGGCTGGGGAGGCAGGTCTTCATTAGCTAGGAGGTGCTTTAAAAGGGTCAGGGCAGAGAAGCAGAGACTTGAGACAGCTAGAGGTTATTCCTAGGAGACAGGAAAGGGAAGGCTGATGCACACAGCTTTGTGAAGGGGACAAGAAGGCAGAGGGGATCTTCCATTATCATTAGGGACAAGAAGAGGGCTAGGAGAGGGGGAAGAGGAAGAGAGAGATCAGGGTCTCGGGCAGCTGGGTGCTGAGGAACAAGAGGGGGACAGCCAGCGTCTACGGGATGTGAATGCAGGGAGGGCTGGTCAGTGGAAAGGAGAGGGAAGTTAAGAGCCAGGGGGACCATGGATCAGCTCCATTGACTATCCCTACTAACATCCCAGTAGTTCACTGCTTCTATTTTAGATGCTGTGATTCATTACATATATTTTAAGCTAGGATTTGTACCCTATGTGCTGCCTTCTGGCCAGCTCTCACTTCAATTAAGACACTTGCTATGTTAATTAGGGAAAAAATATTGCCCTCTGGTCCCCTCTTCCACAGCCCTCCCCAGACCTTTCCACCTCTGCCCAGCGCTGCAAACCACTCACAACACCTGCTCTGATGGGAAGCCTGGAGCTTGCCAGCACAGTTGCAAAGTGTCTGTAGCTGGCCTGAGACAGGATGGGTCCCAGCTTGCTAGCTCTCCTGGGCAGGCTTCGAATAAGAAGCCTCAATTGGATTTTAATGCTGCCCTTTTCTGGGGATGAATGCACCATCTGCAGCAGCGTCCCCACAGGCATGGGTAGTGTCATGCAGCACCCCACTGCATCCGGAGTGGTGAATCTGATCTGACCCATTAATTTCTGTGTGGGTTGCAATCAATTTCAATGTGTTAGAGCAAAGGGCATCTAAGGTGTCTCAGTAAAAGACAAGCGTCCTTGTTCTTCTCTGCAGTAAGCTCTGCTTGCTGTCTTGGTTCCTGGAGCAAATTTTAATCTCATTTAAATTTAAAACAAAACAAGTCCCGCTCATTTCCTCTGCTTTGCATTTTTTCCATATCTAGTAGGGGATTTTTTTTCTTTATTACTCATATTTATGACTTGACTTTCCTTTTCTTTTATTTTCATCCTCTCATTAATCAGCTCTCTCCACATGTTTAAATCCATCATGGACATCAGAGAGGTTACTCTGGACACGAAGAGAGTGTCACATACTGAAAATTCGTTATGCACTGTACCTATTGGGTTTCTGGGAACTAGGCGAGCGGCAGCCCGCTGACTGCTAAAGGATCTCCCCCCAGCCTAAGGGGAGGATCTACAGGACCTCAGAACCCCACTGATTCCGGGGGACAACTAATAAAAGAACAGGGACAGGAGTGCGGTCAAAGGGTCATAAGAAGGGAGCCTGATGGGGACACCGAGCAGAGAACCCCAACAGCGCCCACTGCTCCTTGAAGGTGTCAAGGGAGCCAGTGGACGCCGCCCAGAGGAACTCTGCCCAGATGCGTGAACGGTTATGCATTGTACCTATCGGGTGTCCGGGAAGTGGGCGGGCAAAGCCCACCCACTGCTAAAGGATCCCCCCCAGCCTAAGGGGGGGACCCACAGGACCACAGAACCCACTGAGTTCGGGGGACAACTAATAAAAGAACAGGGACAGGAGTGAGGTCAAAGGGTCATAAGAAGGGAACCTGACGGGGACACCGAGCAGAGAACCCCAACAGCGCCCACTGCTCCTTGAAGGCGTCAAGGGAGCCAGTGGACGCCGCCCAGAGGAACTCTGCCCAGATGCGTGAACGGTTATGCATTGTAGCAGGGTGGTCACCTGCTCCTGCCCTGAAAGGGCTTGAAGCCAGCCCTGAGAGAGGGCTGGGGCTGCAGGCTAAAGGCTCACTGATTGGAGAAGCAGCCGCAGCTGGGCCACGCCCCAATCAGACTGCAGCTGGCCCTATAAAAGCCAGTGAAGCCAGGAGCTGAGAGGATTCTCCTTCTAGTTCTTGAGAGAGAAGGGCCTGGCTGCCTGGGAGCTGAGAAAGAGTACCTAAAGTGGAGCAGGGCTGGTGGAAGACTAGAGGAGCTGGGGAAGCCCCAGCTTGGAAACCCCCAGGCTGAAGGCCTTGTTAAAGGCCAGAAAGGGTACTGGGGTTGCGGAGGGGCAGCCCAAGGATACGCAGAGGCAGCAGGTCCAAACCCCCCTTGCTGGTGATGAGTGGCATTTATACTTCAGTCTGCCCCAGTGAACAGGGGCTAGATCAAGACTGGCAGTAGCCATAGTCTGAGGTGAGGTGGGGATAGAGGGTGGGGGTTCCCCAGGGAGGGGAGACCCAGATCTGTGGGGGTACTGCCAGGGGGCAGCACCTTGGCCTGAAAGGGGCACCGGGGTCCAAGAGGGACTCAGGCCCAGCAGCAAATGGGACACCGGCCTGCAGAGGGTGCTCTGGAGGCTGGAAACACTAATTCCCCGGATGACCAGGAGGAGGTGCTGCACGGGTGAGTCCCACCTTGTGACATGCACAAATACAGAGAAAAAAGTAAATGAGGATGGGCACTGCATGCTGTGCACAGAATCAATGGCTCTGTCCTGCGTGTTCCTGGGCACTCTTAACTCAGGGCACTCAGAACCTCAGAACATGCCAAAAATCCCACAGGGTCAAATCCTATTGAACTGGCAGTTTGAGGACCACATGTCAGGCAACTTTCAGAGCTTGGTGTCAAATGCTCTATTAGCAGAATCACAAATGAATTAAATTAATTTCATCTCCCTGCCTATAACACTTAACTCAGTTTCTGGACATAGCCTTGATTTTCAGAAACCCATCTGATCTTTCCTACTAAAAAACAAACGTAACCTTTTTGCAAACTATTTTTAGTTCTAGCTCACAATTACTTTAACCTCAATGGCTAATAAATGCTTAAAGGTCAAACACAGTTCCTAAAACCAAGGCTTTTTACCATAAGGGAGAGGCTGAGCACCACCTTATGTGGAGCCAAATCCTCATTTCCAAAGATCTCATTGGTAAGGGGGATCCAGATTTAAAACAGTAATTGCATTATTTGTAAGGATAGCTGGTGTGGGGGAAAGGAAGAAAACGAATTGGCTTGGTATTTGGAAAGAGCATCTTGCCAGGTAGTTTGAGATTTGCACTTGCTGTTCAAAAGATTAATGGGACTTAGGGGCACACAGGGGTCTTTCCACAATTGCACCTGAACCTGAAATCCAGTAGCTTTTGCACCTTGCAAAAGCAGTTCCCAACTTCTCACACTATTTCACTCTGAAAGCACCTTTCAAGGAGGGGAGTTGACAGATGGATTCACTGTCATTTGAAAAGGTAATTAGCTCCAAATTAAATGTAAACCCAGTTCCTAAAATTAAAATCCAATTAGATGCTCCATCAAAGAGACACCAAATTGTTAAAAAGTATGGTCAAGATTGTGCAAGTAGGAGGCAAGTGCTGATCATTAAATGATCCCTCAGAGACAGTGGCCAGTCACTCAAGAGGGAACTAGACCTAGGGCTCACTCCTATTTCTATGTGCACATGGGATACAAGGGAGCAGGGTACTTGCTTTGCAAAACAAACATTGCAGAAGATGCTATCTTGGATGCATTTTGCTTCCCCCTAGAGGAAGGGAAAGAGGAGAACAAGTCGGCAAAACCTAGCATGAAACGGAGGGGGGAGTAGACAAACCAGTGAAACAGAAAGAGGAAGATAGGAGATCAGTAAAAGAATGAAACCAGGTAAACACCAGGGGGCCAGTGAGATGCTGGCAGGAAAACAGTGGGCATCATGAGGCCAGTGGGAGACTATGGGTCTCTCTCTAGCAGGGAAGGGTAGACATGTAGTGCAGCCCTGAGAAGGGCTATAAGAGACTGGGTGTGAGAATTAGGGCAAGCCAGTGGGAGCATGTATGTGTAGAAGTGATTGGAGCATGGAAGAGTGAAGATGACAGTGAGATAATGAGATACAGAGAAAGGTGGGGGCAGGGGGACTGTATCAGAGCAGGAGGAGAAGGGCTGTATTCATGTGCCCAGATCGGGAAAAAAAAACCCAAGGTGAGAAGGACATTTTGGAGGCTATGTCTCTCCCCAGCAAATGGAGAGAGAAGAGGGATTGTATGCGAAGGAGAGCAGAGGGGATGAGGGAATATTTGTTGCTCAATGTCAGGATTTCTTGTTCCCATCTTTGCTTAAAGAGATTCCCTCAAATGCTGCTGAATGAATCTCCTGGAAGAAAGACGTGACCCTTGCAGAAAACAAACAGGAGGGGCTGCTGGCAAGGGAGACTGTGCATGAGAGATGGGCACCTGCCAGAAGGAGAGGGGCAATGACAGACAGAGATGGGGAAGAAGGAGGCAGGAGGGAGAAGGGAATGGGGGGATGTGAGCCAGCAAGAGAGCTGCAGGCAAGAGGGATGAAGCTGGGGGACAGGAGAATAGGAAAGAGAATGGATACAAATCCAGGAAGAGAGGAAAGGGATGCAAGAGAGGCAGCCAGGGAGGATGGACAGCATTGCACGGAGCAGAGGGGCTGGACGGAGGAGTCTCCCTAAGAAGACTGGAATGGAGGGGATGAGAAAGCGAGAGGAAGGACGGACCGCAGGAGCGAGCAGAGCGGAGGGGTGTGAGGGAATGCACGGGAGCAGGAAGGAAGGAGGGATGAGCGAGGGAGCGGAGACTGGCTCGGGGGTGGGCAGGCAGAGATGGAGAGGAGAGGATGAGACGCCCCCAGAGGAGTCCGCCGGGAGCCGTGAGAGTTTGAGAAGGTAAACAACAGCCATGCCCCCTACAGTCCTGTCCCCAACGTGCAGCCGGCCTGCCGCGGCCGCTGCCTGTACATTTCCATTCCCAAACCTCGCCGTGCCCCCAGCAGCGCGCGTCTCTCGCTCGCTGGCCCTCCCCCACCCGCTACAGCAGGGCTGCAAACCCGGAGCGCCCAGGGAGCTCAGCCCCGGGCTCCGCCACCCGTGCCAGCGGGGCGAACGCTGCCCGCCCCTCCGCTCCCCGCTGCATTGTTTGGGGCCGTGCACGATTTGGCAGGGACCTGGCAGCCCCAGCACGTGAGAGGAGCGGATCATGTGCACCAGCTCCAAGAATTGCAAGGCTCCAAAACGTGCTGCGTATCAACAAAATGAAACTCGTGTCTCTCCCTTGCTGGGCTGCCCTCGCTGCCTCCTGTGGCACATTTCACACCCCTCTCCCGACTCAAAGCACCCGGATCCCTGTGGACCCTGATGCCTGGCTGCTTTGCCCGTTGCAACAATAAACGGTGCTGTTTTCCCCCTCCCCAACCCAGAGGCGGTTTGGGGTGAGCTCTGCCGCAGTCATTAATTTGGAAAATAAAAAAAAACCATCTGCGCCGACCCTTTAAAAGTTCTTGTTTACATTCCTGCTGCTTCCTTTTTACTCTTTAAAACATGAGTGACCAACATGCGCAATCGATCTGGGTAAAATGCTGCACATTTTCCCCTTCCTTCCTAGCAGTCAGCCCAGCGAAATGGAAAGAAAAAAAAAAAAGCCAGAGAGATGCAAAATAAAGATCAGCTGCAAATTAAAGCAATCCAAAATGCAATCCTCCTTCATCCTTTACCTTTGCCGGGAGAGTGTCCTCAAAGAGTTGAGACTGTCCCTCAGGTTACAAAAGAGGAGTGTGGAGAGGGGGCGGGGGGGATGCTCCAGCGATTGAAACGATCAGGAAAGCCCCTTTGCACGATCAATCTGGTATCATTGCGAAGGGGGGGGGAATAACCCCCCTGCTGGATCCGAAGATGACACCCTCCTCTTAGGAGTGGATACAAAGTAACTCCATAGATGCGAACCCAAAAGAATTGCTTCCAGCCGAGATGGCCGCTCTGTGCACGATCCAGCCCTATATGCGTGTTTCTGTTTCTTTTTTAACCCAGACTTCCTTAGGATCTCTTTGCAACAACGACCAATTCTTCTGCTGACCTTTTTATTTGGGGAGGGGGGCAGGTGGGAGGACCAGAAAAGTGACTTTTTAAATTATTAGTATGATCAAGAATGATTTTCACTTCCCCCAAAATCTTTCTTCAATTTCTTTTTTTCTTGTTTGTTGTTTCTTCCTGGGCAGCAGCAGGTCCAGGTGCAGCAGACATGGGTCCCATCTCTGGTTGTGTTTGTGCATGTGTTGTCTTGTTGCCCCTCCCCCCCGGCCCCCCTTTGCTGTTCACCTCCCCCCGATGCGTTGGGTCCCCATCTCTCTTTTGCTCTGGGTAGAGGCAAGCAGCGGGGTCGGGTTGCTCACACACACTGTACAAGTCTGATCAGGTCGCTTTCGCAATGATCCCCAGCCGCGTACACGCACACACATACACACACCACAACACCCTCAGCAGCAGCCGTGGAACGCACACACTTCTTTACCTCCTCTCCCCCCTCCGCTTCACTCCCCCTCTCTTCTCCGAGCTACGGGCACGGGCGTACGCTGGGCTGCTGCTGCTGCTGCAACCTTAAAAAAATAAGCTTATACTTAAAAAAAATCTTTTGGCGCCATATTAATGACGTACTTAAAATTTGCCATTTCTCCTGCGTCAAAAAGACGTTTCTTGCAAATAACAGATTCTGGGCAAGGCGGAAAGAGGGACTCAGAAAATCCTGCAGGAGACCCTCGTGAGGGGCAAAAAGGGGCTTGCACTGCCCAGAAGTGCCAGCTGGGTGGGGATGGGGGAGGACGGTAAGATCAGGATAAAAATGCAGTCGAAGGCTATTCCTCTAGACAAACAAACTTCGTTGGGTAGCTGGGGGCGGTGACGATGAGGGTATTTGAAATACCACCGCTTCAAGAAACGGGATTTTCCCCCTTGTTATTATTTTGATCACTTCTGGAGAAGGCTTCGGGGGAGGGGCCCTGAAATGCTGGATTTGTTTTTTTTAGCAGTCGCAACGAGGGGAAGGAGTTGAAAAGAAAACACTCTATTCAGATGCTGTCCTAGTTGCTGAACAGTTTGGTTTCTTAGGGCTGTTTCTCCAACACACCCACATCCTCTGCCCCCCCCCCCAGCCGCTAACATATAAAGGGTTAAAAATGCAAAAAAACTTTGCACAGTTTTCCAAGAAAGGAGGGCAGACAGCTCTCCCTTGTTCTCAGTGTGACCTTGTCATGCACAAAAAATGCACTTCAATGGGTTACTGATTTCTCGAAGCGTTTGTTGCTATTGCTTTTGCTCTGCCTTTCTATTTTCTGTGGTGGTGGCCGCAGCTGGAGCTTGATCCAGTATCTAGCTGGCCACACCCACCGCTGGCTGCTTGAACTAGACACCTACTCTGTGGGAAGAACAGTTATTTCTATGCAGTGAGGGATCTTGGGTGGAGGGGAGGAAGTGGGGGGAGGAGGTGCCCAACCTTCCTAAACTGTCTGGTTGTTTAAGGCAGTTTATGCTCATTTTTCCCCTCAAATGGAGACCTTTCTTCAAAATATACACTGCAGTTTGGTTAGGTTTTTCATAGACAGTGGCTGCTCCCTCATTATTTCATCTTGTTTATGATTGTGCATAGATCCTGTCAAATAGTTTAGAGATGCTTTACAATTCCAAAGAGGAAAGATGAACATTCAAATTAAGGTATTTTTTGAAAAGCTGCTATTAAAATATGGAACTGATCGTTTTAAACTAAAAAGTTTCACTAATCTACAGGAACAGTCAAACACCACTACAGTAACTCTGTTGTAAGCTGCAGCACCATTGCTGCAGAATACTGTAGTATATTTAATGACCGAGTCCACTTTCCCCTTTCAAAAATAATCTGTCAGGAAGGGTTCTGTTGAATTTATTAGACCTAAAACTGCCTGTTACTGATCATTAACTTCATCAAGAATTTGATGTATATAGTTACACACTGGGCTGGCAATACCTCCTATAATAAAGGTTCCCATTATAAGACCCTGTTTTCATTTTATAATTTTGTCCAACTGTAACCATTTGCAGTGCAATTCTCCATGCTGAGTGACTTATTTCTATTGTTTTGTTCAGCCAATACAGTTCAGCCACAGCCAAGAACAAAGTTAGGGGAAAATACACTGTTTTGCCCATATTAAAAATATCTTGAGACCTTTTCATTGAATGGCCCTTCTTTGGAGCAGGGACCTGAAATCTGGTGGGAGCAGGGATAGCCTTTGTGTCTAGGATGTGCCTTTTGCCATCTCTGTGAAAATCCACCCACATTTGGCCATATTATAAACCTTGTAAAATTGCAGTTTGCACATGCTCAGTAGAGACTTCTTTGATTTTAACAGCTAAAGTCTAAGATTCTATCCTCTCTGAGCATGCTCCATGCCCTCACAGCTCCTAGTGCTGCTGACCAGACTAATCATGTGGCCAAGCCACAGAGAGACTGAGCATGGTCCAGCCTAAGGCAATACAGTGGCTCAGGAAAGCTTTCCTTGTCATGACTGTTTCCAGCTACTCCAGGCTGGAGTTGAGCAAGCCACTGGAACTAGGAGCAGGGAGCTGTCTCTCCTGTGTTTTCAACAACCCCCTCCTGCTCGCACCCAAGGCATTGTAGAGGAAGAAGTCATCTGATTCAAATGCAGAGGAGACAAAAGCCAGAACAGATAGAAGGAAAAGGAGTAACTCAAACAAGGAGGCCGGTGAGACTGGAACTGAAGTTTGCTTGTGTAAGCTCAGTTTGCTCCCCTTGTGTGTATGTGTTTGATACAGTCTATAATTACATGATAACATACTATTTTTTTCCACAACCCCTGCCTCATTCAGTGCACAGGATGCACCTGCTCTGGGGATGGAGCAGGGCTGTGCAGTGAAGAAGGCTGTTTTCTGTAGGACCCCTGCTTCATTTGTAGCAGGAGTTGGAAAGTATGTAGTGAATGAGGCAGGCAACTGTAGAAGAGAAAGGAGGGATCTCATCATTAAGGAAACTGAATGCCTCTCTGGAGAACTGAATTCAATCCCTGCTTCTGCTACAGAGTTCCTGGGTGATGTTAAGCAAGTCACTTAAACCAAACTTTTCATAGGTAGTACCTAACTATGTGTTTTTCCTTTCCTAGGCGCCAAACTTGAGAACCTTGGAGAGGATTTGCAGAAGTGGTGACCACTCCAAGTTGTCAATGGAAGCTTTCCTGTGAACATATAAAGTGCCATATAATGCTAAGTGTTCTGTGCTAAGTGCCTAGGCATCCCAAATTGGGCACCCTAAATTAGTGGATACATTTTATCTTAATTGCCTCCACTCTTCATCCGTACAATGGGGATATACTACCCCCTCACCAAACAGGGGGTCTTACATTAATTAATGTTCGTGAAGCACTTGGATACTAAAGTGATGAGTGCCATAGAAAAGCCCATAAGGAAATAAATAATTCTGTTTTCAGAGCAGGATTTGAATAGTGTGCCATATATAAGACCTCAAGCTACACAATGTACAATGAGGATAAAAAAATATTGAAAAGCTGCTTATTAATTGATCATTGTCTATCCTGTGCACTGAATGAGGCAGATATCATATGGAAAAACTAATATGTGACTATGTAATTAAAACCTGTATCATAATCTGTATCATAGTGCATATATCAAAAAGAGTTCAGGAGAATTAACAGTTCTGTTAGAGGGACATTATTAAGAGCACAAAATCAACCTATCCCAGTGCAAAGGAAAGATAAGAAGTATGGTAAGAGATCACCCTAACTTAACCAGGAGATCTTCAAGGATCTGGAACTGAAAAAAGAATCATACCAAACGTGGAAATGAGGTCAAATTATGAAGGATAAATATAAAAAAACAACACAAGCATGTAATGACAAAATTAAAAGGGCCAACAGACAAAATGAGATTAAACTAGTCTAACAAACATGAGAGGCAAGAGGAAAACCAAGAACAAGGTAGGCCCATTACTCAATGAGGAGAGAAAGACAATAAACAGAAAATGCAGCAATGGCTGAAGTGTCAAATGCCTTTTTTTTTTTCAGTTTCACAGAAAAAGCAGTGATTGGACAACTAACATAGTGAACATCAGTGTAAATGAGGTAAGAGCTGAGGGTAAAAATGGAAAACAAGTTAAGAATTACTTATACAAGTTAAATGTCTTCAAGTTGGCAGGGCCTGGTGAAATACATTCTAGAATACTTAAGGAACTGGCTGAAGAGACCTCTGAGCCATTTGTGATTATCCTTGAGAACTTGTGGAGGACAGGAGAGATCCCAGAGGACCAAAAAAGGGCAAATATATTACCCATCTATAAAGGGAATAAGGACAACCTGGGAATTACAGACCAGTCAGCTTAATTGCAGTACCCAAAAGGATAATGGAGCAAGTAATCAAACAATCCATTGCAAGCGCCTAGAAGAAAATAAGGTGGTAAGTAATAGTCCATATGGGCTTGTCAAGAACATCTGTCAAATCAACCTAATATGCTCCTTTGACAGTTAACAAAACTTGTGGATGGGGGGAAGCAGTAGATGTGATATATCTTGACTTTATTAAGGTTTTTGTTACTGTCTCACATGACAGTCTCACAAACAAACTACAGAAATATAGGCAAGATAAACCTGCTATAGGGTGGGTGCACAACTGGTTGGAAAAGCATTCTCAGAGAGTAGTTATCAATGGTTCACAAGCTGGAAGGGCATATTGAGTGGTGTCCTACAGGGATCTGTCCTGAGTCCGATTCTGTTAAAAAAAGATTTGGATAATGGCATAGAGCAGGAGTAGGCAACCTATGGCATGCGTGCTGAAGGCAGCATGCGAGCTGATTTTCAGTGGCACTTACACTGCCTGGGTCCTGGCCACTTGTCCGGGGCGCCCTGCATTTTAATTTAATTTTAAATGAAGCTTCTTAAACATTTTAAAAACCTTATTTAAACTATTGTTTTATGTAAACTAGTTATATATTATAGATTTACAGAAAGAGACCTTCTAAAAACGTTAAAATGTATTACTGACATGCAAAACCTTAAATTAAAGTGAATAAATGAAGACTCGGCACACCTCTTCTGAAAGGTTGCCGACCCCTGGCATAGAGAGTACACTTACAAAGTTTGTGGACAATACCAATGTGGGAAGGGTTGCAAGCACCTTGGAATGCAGGATTATAATTCAAAATTATTTTGATAAACTGGAGAAATGGTCTGAAATAAATAGGATGAAATTCAATAAGGACAAATGCAAAGTACTACACTTAGGAAGGAATAATCAGTTTCACAAATATAAAATGGGAAATGACTGCCTAGGAAGGAGTACTGCAGAAAATGATCTAGGAGTTACAGTAGATTACAAAATACTGTTGCAAAAAAAGCAAACGTCATTCTGTGATGTATAAACAGGAGTGTTGTAAGCAAGACATGAGAAGTAATTCTTCCACTCTACTGAGCATAGATAAGGCCTCAACTGGACTAATGTACTCTGATCTGGGCGCAATTCAGAAAAGATGTGGACAAATTGGAGAAAGTCCAGAGGAGAGCAACAAAAATGATTTAAGGTCTAGAAAACATGATGTACAAGGAAAGATTGAAAAAATTGCATTTAGTTTGGAGAAGAGATGACTGAGGTGAGACATGATAACAGTCTTCAAGTACATAAAAGGTTGTTACACAGAGAAGACTCATGAATTGTTCTCCTTAACTACTGAGGAGAGGACAAGAAGTTAAAGACTTAAATTGCAGCAAGGGAGATTTAGGTTAAACATTATGAAAAACTTCTAGACTGTCAGGGTAGTTAAGCACTGGAACAAAGTACCTAGGGCGGTTATGGAATCTTTGTCACTGGAGGTTTTTAAGAACAGGTTAGACAAACACCTGTCAGTGATGGCCTAGATAAGTGGTTCCCAAACTTGTTCTACCACTTCTTCAGGGAAAGCCCCTGGCAGGCCGGGCCAGTTTGTGTAGCTGCTGCCTCTGTAGGTTTGGCCGATCACGGCTCCTAGTGGCCGCGGTTCGCCGCTCCAGGATAATGGGAGCTGCTGGAAGCGGCTTTTTGTGTTTAATATATAATATATATATATATATAATCTTACATATGTCATGTTATGTGATCTGAATATCATATATATGTGACATGACATTTATGTGACAATTATGAAGGTCTTTGACAGAATGTTGTCAGTTGGTCTTTGCTTATAGGAGAAATAATTCTAATAGTAAAAAAAGAAAAACATTGTAGAAGAAATAACAGTACAAATCCTCTAAAAAAACAGAGTTGTCTACACAGCACAGGCTGAGATGATTGATGCTTAAATAAGCACTTTTGCAACAAGTAAGAAATATGATCTCTGGGGAAGAAATCAGCAACGTTTTCTTTCATCTTCATTCAGCAAAACAGCGTGAGTACTTCTTTTTGGATAACTAAACAAAAAGCCCCCTACAGACTTTCCTTGAGTTTTGGATAGAATATGGAACCAAGAAAATAACCCAACCCAGTGGGAGAGAAGCATCGTAGTAAAATTGCCAAAGAAGGGTGGCCTTACTAACTGCAGTAACTGGAGAGGAATCATGTTACTCTCAGTGCCTGGGAAAACCATATGCAACGTCATCCTGGAATGTATTAAGAAACACATGGAGTGTGGACCTTCAACATTGGCCAATGGTTGGCAGTGAAAACCTGAGTAAGGCAAGGGTGTCTTATGTCCCCAGTATTGTTTGCACTGGTCATTAACTGTATCTTGAAGAAAGTAACCACGAAAGGCAACTGAGGAATTTTATAAACAATTGACAAAGCACAATTGGATGACCTCATTTTTGCTGATGACCTTGGCCTGCTTAGTTCAATGCATTGTTTAATGGAAGAAAAACCCCCAGATTTTGGCAGGAAAAAGGTTGGTTTGTTCATCAACCCGAAGACAAAATATATGGCTATCAATGTCCCAAACACAACCATTAGAGTGGATGAAGAAACACTAGAAGAAAAAAGTTATTCCATCTATCTAGGGAGTGAGATGTGCAGTGATGGTGACATTATGCTAGATGTCTAGCAACAACTATCAAAAGCAGCAAACAACTTTCATAAACTTGAAAAGATTCAGAAAAGTAACATGACTGATACTGACAAAAAATATGAATTTTTAACACCGGCAGTATGTCTGTCCTCTTCTATGGAGCAAAGTCATAGAAACCTACAACAAAAATTGACAAGAAGATCAACTCATCTCGAAGTAAATGCCTTCAGAATACCTTCAGAGTCCATTGGAAAGTGTTTCTTGCAACATCAGAAATCATAAGTAGAGCAAACCAATATAAATAATCAAAAATGGTAAGATGATGACAATGGACAGATTTAGGACATGCTTTAGGGCTCCAGCAGTACAACTTCCAATGCAAGTGATAATGTGGACATC